>NW_028274813.1:49478712-49630227 GCF_037043125.1 Eumetopias jubatus
TAACACCTGGTGCTCATCATGACAGTGTCCCTCCTCAATCCCCATCACCTGTTTCACCCATCGCCCCACTCACCCACCCACCTCCCCTCTGATAACCATCCAGTTTGTTCTTGGTTTGTCTCTTTTTTTTCCCCTTTGCTCGTTTGTTTTGTTTCTTAAATTCCACATATGAGTGATACCATATGGTATTTGTCTTTCTCTGACTTATTTCACTTAGCATTATACTCTCAAGCTCTACCCATGTAGAGCTTGCAAAGGGCAAGATTTCATTCTCTTTTATGGCTGTATAATATTCCACTGTATATACATCCTGTATCTTCTTTATCCATTCATCTATCAGTAGACACTGGCTGTTTCCATAGTTTGGTTATTGTCAGTAATGCTGCTATAAACATAGTGAAGCATGTATCCATTTGAATTAGTGTTTTTGCATTTTGGGGGTTAGATCCCCAGTAGTGCAGTTACTGTATCATAGAGTAGTTCCATTTTTAGCTTTTTGAGGAAACTCCATCCTCTTTTCCACAGTGGCTGCACCCCTTTGCATTCCCATCAAGTTGTATATAAGAATAGATTTAATAATATTTGTCCTCAGGTCACCATACCTTACACTCACACTGGAACTTTTTCTTACAATAAATCTTTCTGTCCATGGACACTTAAAGCCAATTCCCACCTAGTTTGACTCCCAATTTTGTTGCATGATTTGTTGCTTGGTTTATTAGATTTACAAAGTTATCCATGATTTAGATGCAATTGTATTTGCTCTGTAATTCCCTGGTGCTCAGTGGACACACTACCATTTCTCATGGTTGTCTACAGGAGAGTTTTCAGCACACAGTTATGTTGTTTCATCTTTGCTGGTACAGGAGTTCAGATAAGGTAATGGATTAGAAGACTATAGCCTTTATTTGATATTGATAATGTCCTTGCTGACACAAGGGAAGTTTACACATTTAGTAGTGAAAATCTCTGTTCATTGACCAAATAGTCTAGGAAAAATGGATCTTCAAAATTGTATTGATAAGTATTGATAAAAGAATTGTATTGATAAGAGAAAGGTTGGATATGTAGAAGTTATTTCTACCTAAGGAAATGATGGGTAAAACTGAGAGGGGAAAATGAGTTAAGGGAAACTGTTCTGGAACTTGGTTAAAAACGGAATCTGATTGTTAATAAATTTCCCAGGTTACTGTTCATTTGAGGGTAAGTGCTCCTCTATAGGGACTCATGAAAAGACAACACATGTTTTCATTCCTGTTTGCAAAAGTTTCTCTGACTCCAGAAGACTGCCTGAAAACTGCTTAGAATGAATTTTGCAAGCTGCTTTCCATTTTATTCCAGGAAATAACGGGGAACAGTCCATACTCGAAAGGCAGAAGGTGACATTACAGAATGCAGTTTACCTAATGAAGCAGAAATATTTCACTAAGTGTTAAAAAAGCTTTATTGAGGTATAACTGACACACGATAGACTGCATGTTTAAAGGGTACAATTTTAAAGATCTTGTCTATCTAGATATAATTCCTTACCACGTATATGATTTTGCAAATGTTTTCTCACATTTGCTGCTTGTCTTTTTACTTCCTTAACGGTATCTTTCTAAGAGGTCATACTTCAGGTTTAATTTTAATGAAGACCAATTTATCAGTTTTCCTTTTATGGATTGTACTTTTGGGGCTGTAGCTAAGAAACCTTTGCCTATCCCAAGGTCACAAGTATTTTTTTCTCCTATATTTTCTTCTTATTTTTCTTTATAGTTTTGGCCTTTACATTTTTGTTCATGATCCCTTTTTAAGTTAATGTTGGTATAAAATGTAAGGTATAAGTGGAAGTTTATTTTTGGTATATGGACCTCCAATTTTTCCAGCACTATTTGTTGAAAAGACTGTCCTTTATTGAATTGTCTTTCAAATTTATCAGAATTCCATTTTTCATATATGTGTGGGTATATTTCTGGACTCCATTCTGTTTCATGGAGTTATTTTTCTATCTTTATAACAATACCACATTGTCCCAATTATTCTATATTTATGGAAGGCTTGAAATCAACTGGTGTTACTTCTCCAACTTTGTTATTTTCTAAGTTCTTTTGGCTATTTCATGAAGATTTTAGAATTAGTCAATTTCTATCAAAAATCCCACTGGGATTTGGATTAAGATTGTATTAAATCTATAGATTAATTTGAGGGAATCATCATCTTAGCAATATCAAGTCCTCTGACTCATGAACAAGGTATATGTCTCCATTTATTTTTTCTCCACTTATTTTGTCTTTTAAATTTCTCTCAACACTGTCTTGTAGTGGTTAGATCTTACGATATTTTGTCAGGTATATACTTACAAAAGAGTATGTCATATATTTGTGATTATTGAGGGTGGTATTGTTTTATAAAATTTCAATTTTCAGTTGATTGCCATATAGCAATGAAATTGAATTTTGCATATTTATATTCTGTAACCTTGCTATTAGTTTTTTAAATAGATTACATTAAGTTTTCTATATATTCAAATAATTTTATACTAATAGTTTTATCTACCACTGTCTTAATGTTTAGGGGTCATGAACACTTAACAATTGCTTTGTCTGAGGTCGTCTGTGAAGGATTTAGCAATCCTATAACAATTAACGTTTAGATCTCTAACAGAGGATGCATGGTGTTATGAGTTATGGCTTGGACCCAAGTGCAATTAGGAATAAAATAACTATCTTTTGCCAGAGACCATGACTAACCTGAAATTTTAAACTGTTTCCTACATATTGTTAATGCTCAATAAATATTAAATATTAGAAGTTAAGTGGGCTAAAACTTTTTTCCCCCAATATTGATTTACCTTCATATAACATTTATCTTCTTAACAGAATAATGCATTGAGGCAATCACAGTGTCTGTCTTTTAGATCATTATTTTCTGTTCTTTGTCCCTCGGACCATTATAAAGAGCTTTAATTAGAATTAGCAACAGTGTTCTGCCTTTATCAAAGTGCATTTAATGAAGGTGTTTGGTTATTTTCTCCTGAATAATTTCAAGTATCAAAACTTTCTTCTTTTAGGATGTTTACAGAGAACTAGTCATAACCCATAAATCACTTTCAGAAGAAATGTGTTCAAAGATTTATACTGAAAACATTCTATTCAAAGATGTGAAGATGCAAAATAATGACTTCTAAATTGCATGGAATTTTTCAGGTAGTTTCTTGTGATCTCTTTTAGGGAACGAGCTTTGTAACAGAAAATCTTTTTATTTCAATTATTAGGTAATTAGATAAGGATTTCTTTTGAGAAATAATTCTTAACCTATAAGTCTGGATTAGAGAGCCATCCTGGGCATTCTCTTTTCTCTTACCACAGCAATGCTCATTCTGTGTTGGGATTGCCTGTTCACACGTTGATAATCTCTCTGGGCTGTCAGTTCGATGTGGTCAGGGGTCTTATCTCACCTTCTTGCTGCCTAGCCCTGTGTGGAAGACAGAAGGCCTTCAAAAAATGCTACTACTGAGCAACTAGATTGAAAACATGCTGTTTTTAATCTAGTTTTAAGTCACTAGATTCTGTGATGGTGTCGAATCACTAAGTCATTTAGAATTATCATGACTTAACTTTTATATATTTAAACATCACTTAAGTAATTTCTAGTATTATTGGGTAAACCAGGTAGAATCATTTTTTTTAAATGAAGATTTTAAAATATTTTCAACATCATGTGCTGCTAACACTCATAACAAAATGTTAGTAACTGAGGAAAGCAAAGCATTCTCCACTATCTATAGTTAGCTAACTGCAAAATTGTTATTGTAGTATTTCTTCTTTTTGAACTTTTTAAACAGTATGCAAATATCAATAATGCATTTTCAAAGGAAAGAAAGTGGATAAATTTGCAGCGAGCTATATTTGTTTATAATTCTAGTTAAAATTAAATGAAATAAATGAAATGAAAATGAAGTTTGAAACTATTAAATGTGGTTTATTCCTATTTGTAGATATTATTATTCATACAATCTTTCCCCCTGTTGATAGAGATAGTGAGTAACCAAGGGTAAATTCCCTTCTTCTTTACCTAATTAAAACCATGTTTTAATTCTTCTGCTTCAGTTACTAAAGGTTTCTAAATTTTCCAGACAATGGAAGCTTTTTTTTTTTTTTTTGCCTTTTCTAATTGATAAACTATGGAACTATGGTTTAGCACCAAGCACAGAATTATAAATTTCAAAGAAAATTTAGTGTTAACTCCAGCCCCTTTATTTAGCAGAAGGAAACTTAGGACCAGAATCACACATTATTTTGAAAGTTGTATGATAATAGAACTATGATTTCTTATCTTTAGGGTTTTACAATTTGCTTAAATCCTCTCAACAAAATCCTCTTAGGTGAATGAAAACAATAAAGAAAAAAGGAGAAAATCCCCTGTTTGCATGAGGCAAGATCATATCTAACTTAAATCTCAATCAGGATACATATTTACTTGAACATTTGCATTTATTTGATCCTGAGTTGCCAAAGGAACAGTACTTTGATCTAAATCACAAGGACTTGGGATAGAAATAGGCTATCAGAAAGTTTGGGGATATTTCTTGGGGTTAAGTTCTACATTGCAAAGAAAAGGGGGATAAAGGGCTTAAAGAGAGATTGTATGAATATGTGTTTTAGTTTGGGTGTCTTCAGAGCAGAGCCTGAAAAAAAGATTCTGGTGTAGAGACTGGATAGTGATTCCAGAAGCAGGAGCTGGGGATAAGAGAGGGAGGGACAATGGTGGAAGGAGAGATGAGGATGGAAGGAAAGCCATGTGCACGTGGGTTATCAAAGTAGCCATGGTGAGTAATGAGCATTAGATCCCACTGGGACCTCTGAAAAGTGTACAGCATGGCTCTCAGAATTTTCTGCTTGAGGGACCATAAGCAGAACATTTTATCTACAGGATCCTATCTCTTGCTGGTTGAAGGTTGCCTAAGGGGTCCTAACTACCCAGTGCTTCCAAGCAGCACTTGTGAGAAATCAACAGGCTCCTGAAGCATCTGGGAAGGATTTGAGACTGAAAGCAGAACAATACACAATTCTCACTTCAGGTTGGCGCTGGTGGTATGAGGTGAAACTGAGCCCACACAGAACTGTCCACTAGAGCTACAGCCAAAATCAGAAGTGGAGGGGCTATGAGTCACCAGCCTGGTCCAAAATGAGAGTATTACCTCATGAGACCTGTAGTTCTAACACAATAAAGTGTAATAGAGTTGAGGATGAGGTAGAAGGGAGAGAGAAGGGAAGCAGAAACTAGGTTTGTGGTTTTTGAGCAATACATAAATTCTAAATCACTCTGTGGCTGTCTCACCTTGTGTGTTGGAATTTCTTCACAGCAAGAGGATCACCAAAGTGCTAGTTGGAATGGTCTGTAGTAATGCCCATGGGATAACTTAGTTTACATTAGAAAAGTAGAATTTGACTCTAAACAGTATATAGAAATAAAAGAGAATATGGACTCTAAGAAAAAAGGAAAAAAATACCAAAGAAAATGAAAAAGAGTTTACAGAGAACAGAAAAACAGGAGAAAAAAGGTGGGCCAAGGAAAGAAATTGAAGGTAACAAGGAAGCCATTACAAAAATTAGAACCATATTGAGAGCAATAAGTAGAATACATGATGAAAAAAATTGCCAGTGAAAACTTACAATGCTAATCAAAGCTAATATTGACTTACCACATACCAGGAACTCTTCTGAGGGCCTTACTTTTATAGGCTCATCGAGTATTCAGAAGACTTCCATTAGTTAGTGCTACTATTATCCATGTTCTATAGATGAGGAAATTGAGACTCTGATAGCATGCTCTAGCTATATCTCTTATGAGACTGTGTAAAATTAAATTACGTATGTGTGAAATCTTTTCAGCTCTTTACTCTCACTGCTAGACAATGTAGAAGCAAGAATATGTTTGAGGAAATTACATAGACAAAGCCACGAAACAATTAGCCATAAAGGCTAGAGAGTGGAGGGTGCCTGGGTAGCTTAGTTGGTTAAGCGTCTGCCTTCGGCTCAGGTCATGATCCCAGAGTCCTGGGATCGAGTCCTGCATCAGATTCCCCGCTCAGCGGGGAGCCTGCTTCTCCCTCTGCCTGTCTCTCTCTCTGTCTCTTATAAATAAATAAATAAAATCTTAAAAAAAAAAAAAAGACTAGAGAGTGGAGATACAACATTTGTATAATTGTTTTTGTATTAGAGCCTGAAATAAATACAAAAAACTCAATAGAACTTTATATAAAAAGAACTGAGTTTACAAATGTAAGCTGAACATCATGTTCCAAGAAAAAGTAGAATTATCAATCCTGAGGAGCACTATAGTATAAATATTAATATTCAAGATTAAATAAGAGTATTACAGTCATCCATCAGAAAAAGCACTTACCTTCAAAAAGGGAAAAATTAGGCTAAACTCAGATTCTTCATAGCAGTGTGCAATGTCAAGACACAGTGGAGCATGTCTGCAGAATTTTGAGTTTAAAAAATTGTGATGCAAAGATTTAATAACTAGCTTGGGTTCCATGAATAAAGGCAAAAGGAAATCATTCTTAAATAAGAAAGGATTCAGAATATACTACCCATGAGAGACTATGGGGGGAGAATCTTAGTTAAAGAATTCTGTCAACCAGCCTGTATAAGTTAGCTTTTGCTATGGAACAAATGACCCCAAAATTTAGTGGTTGAAAGCCAAAACCCTCTATTTATCTCAAGATTCTTTGAGTGGAATGAGCAGTTTTTCTGACCCGGACAACTTGATCCATCTCTCTGGATTCTCCTACATCTGCTTTTTTATCCAAACTGCAGTCGGATAATCCAGCGTGGCCTCATTCCAACATCTGATGGTTGGCAGGCTGTTGGCTAGGGCAACAAAAGTAAACTGGGTCACATGTCTTTCATCATTTACAAGACTACATCAGAATTTTTGCCAGGTGGAGGTGACAACATCCCCAAAGCAAAAGTACCATAACAGCTGAAATTTCAAGGGTCCCTGAGGTTTGGGGTCCCCTCAGAATCCACATGGCATCACTCTGCAGCATCCTACTGATCAACGCATGTCCTAAGGGATAAGGGCATAAACTCCTCTCTTATGGGAGAGTTGAAAAGTGCTGGGACCATTTCACCATCTGTCACACAACTGAAAAAATAGCAACACTATGAAAAGAGAGTAACATCAAGAACTGCCTGTGCACTTTGAATTCACATAACTATATAATTAAAAGTAAAAATGTGTAGGCATATTATGTTTAGAAATCAGAATATAAACTCAAAGATCAAAATATTAAGGTAATAAGCTAGGCAGAAGAGTTGTTAAAATAAGTGGAAGTATGTCTAATCTTTCATACTGTGTGGAAAACATTGGTACTTTCTAAACTTTTAACTTGGAACATTGAGTTTTAAGCATATTATTTAAAATTATGAGGGTAAACTAGTTGAAAATTAAGAATAGATTTTAAATGGTCACAATTATCAGAAGGAGAAGAAAAAAAGAAGATACAGACCACATCAAAGGGATCAGTAACAATAAAATGAGTAATTAAAGCTGACAATAAAACATAGTATGTAGACTGAAGATCAGATATATTTATCACATACATATAAATGAAACAAACATACCAATAAAAAGGTAAAAGGCTATGGGATTTAATAAAAATAATGAACACTGAGTTACATCTTATATATAGGAATCAAACATTTATATAACGTTCTCAAATTGTGTAGGAGAACAGATTAGTGACTTAGATTTTTTTAGTTGAGAGATAATTGACATATAGCATATTAGTTTCAGGTGTACAAAATAATGATTCAATATTTGTATATTTAGTGAAACAATCACCATAACAAGTTTAGTTAACATCCATCACCACACATAGTTACACATTTATTTTTTCTTATGATAAGAATTTTTAATATTTACTCTCTGAGCAACTTGCAAATATAAAATACTGTATTATTAACTATAGTCACCATGCTGTACATTACATCCCCTTGACATAGTTATTTTATAAGCTTGTACCTTTTGACCCATTCACCCATTTCACTTACCCTCCACTCCCCCTCCTGACAACCACAATCTGTTCTATGTATCAATGAGTTCAGTCTTTTGTTTTGTTATAGATTCCACATATAAGTGAGGTCATAGGTACAAGAAAAGAAAAACGTCTGTTCAGATCTTCTGCCCATTTTTTAATGGGTTGTCTTCTTTTCTCTTGAGCTGTTTGAGTTCTTTCTATGTTTTGGATATTAACTCTTCCTTAGATATATGATATGCAAATATTTTCTCCTGCCTTTTCATTTTGTTGATGGTTTCCTTTGCTGTGTAGAAGCTTTTAAATATGAAGTTTTTAAGTAATCTCACTTGTTTGTTTTTGTTTTTGGGGTCAAAAATATCACCAACCAAAGTCGAGGAGGTTACTGCCTATGTTTTCTTCTAGAAGTTTTATGGTTTCAGGTCTCACGTTCAAGTCTTTAATACATTTTGAGTTAATTTTTGTGTTTGGTGTAAGAAAGGGAGAGTACTTTGCATGTTGCTGTCCAGTTTTCCCAGAATGATTTGTTGAAGAGACTGACCTCCCCCCATTGTGCATTCTTTGCTCCTTTGTCATGAATTAATTGACTGTGTGTGTGTGTGTGTGTGTGTGTGTGTGTGTGTGTGTGTGGTTATTTTTGGTCTCTCTATTCTGTTCCATTGATCTGGGTGTCTGATTTTATGCCAGTATGATACTGTTTGGGTCACTACTGCTTTGTAATATAGTTTGAAATTAGGAAGTGTGATGCCTTCTTTGTTTTTTTTTTTTTTCCCTCAAGATTGCTTTAGCTATTTTGTCTTCTGTGGTTCCATACAAATATTAAGATTATTTGTTTTCTTTCTGTGAGAAATGGCATCTGAATTTTAATAGTGGTGACAGTAAGTCTGTAGATGACTTTAGGTCACATGGACATTTTCACTATATTCTTCCAGTTCACGAGCATGGGATATCTTTCCATTTATTTGTGTCTTCCTCAGTTTCTTTCATCAGTGTCTTACGATTTTCAGTGTACAGGTCTTTCACCTGTACACTGAAATTTATTCCTAGGTATTTCATTCTTTTTGATTAATTTGTAAATAAGATTGTTTTCTTAATTTTTTTTTCTTTTTGATACTTTCCTACTAGTGACTTCCAGTACTATGCTGAGTAAAAGTGGCAAAAGTGGGCATCCTTGTCTTGTTAATGATTTTAGAGGAGAGCTTTCAGCTTTTCACCATTGAGTATGATGTTAACTGTGGGCTTGTCATATTTGACCTTTATTTTGTTTCAGTATGTTCCCTCTATACCCAAATTGTTCAGTTTTTATCATAAATGGATGTTGAATTTTGTCAAATGCTTTTTATACATCTATTCAGAGGACCATATGATTTTCTCCTTCATTTTCTTACTGTGGTGTATCATGATTGATTTGTGGATATTGAACAACCCTTGTATCCCTGAATAAATGCTACCTGATCATGGTGTATGATCCTTTTGATGTGTTGTTGAATTCAGTTTGCTAGTATTTTGTTGAAGACCTTTACATTTACATCCATCAGAAATATTGGCCTATAATTTTCTTTTTTTGGGGTGTTCTTGGAAATTGTTTTGGTATAGGGTAATGCTGGCCCCATACATAAATTTGGAAATGTTTTCTCCTTTTTTTTTTTTTTATTGGAAGAGTTTGAGAAGGATTGGTATTAATTCTTCTTTAAATGTTTGGTAGAATTCACCAGTGAAGCCAACTGGTTTTAGACTTTTGTTTGTTGGGGGTTTTGATTACTGATTCATCACTTCACTAGTATTCAGTGTGTTCAGACTTTCTATTTCTTCATGATTTATTCTTAGTGGATTGTAGTTTTATAGGAATTTATCTATTTCTTTTAATGTTGTCCAATTTGTTGGTATATAATTGTTCATAGTAGTGTCTTCATTTGACTTTAGACAAAAGGCCAAAAAGCAGTCATACTCATGTCTTATGATTCTTTATATTTCTGTGGTATCAATTGTAACGCTCTACTTTCATTTCTTTTTTCTTAATAATTTTTTAATTGTTATGTTAATCACCATACATGACATCATTAGTTTTTGATGTAGTGTTCCATGATTCATTGTTTGTGCATAAAACCCAGTGCTCCACGCAGAACGTGCCCTCTTTAATACCCATCACCAGGCTAACCCATCCTCCCACCCCCTCCCCTCTAGAACCCTCAGTTTGTTTTTCAGAGTCCATTGTCTCTCATGATTCGTCTCCCCCTCCGATTTACTCCCCTTCATTCTTCCCCTCTTGCTATCTTCTTCTTTTTTTTTTCTTAACATATATTGCATTATTTGTTTCAGAGGTACAGATCTGTGATTCAACAGTCTTGCACAATTCACAGCACTCACCATAGCAAATACCCTCCCCAATGTCTATCACCCAGCCACCCCATCCCTCCCACACCCCCCACCACTCCAGCAACCCTCAGTTTGTTTCCTGAGATTAAGAATTCCTCATATCAGTGAGGGCATATGATACATGTCTTTCTCTGATTGACTTATTTCACTCAGCATAACACCCTCCAGTTCCATCCATGTTGTTGCAAATGGCAAGATCTCATTCCTTTTGATGACTGCATAATATTCCATTGTATATATACACCACATCTTCTTTATCCATTCATCTGTCGATGGACATCTTGGCTCTTTGCACAGTTTGGCTATTGTGGACATTGCTGCTATAAACATCAGGGTGCACATACCCCTTCGGATCCCTACATTTGTATCTTTGGGGTAAATACCCAGGAGTGCAATTGCTGGATCATATGGTAGCTCTATTTTCAACTGTTTGAGAAACCTCCATACTGTTTTCCAGAGTGGTTGCACCAGCTTGCATTCCCACTAACAGTGTAGGAGGGTTCCCCTTTCTCTGCATCCAGGCCAACATCTGTTGTTTCCTGACTTGTTAATTTTAGCCATTCTGACTGGTGTGAGGTGGTATCTCATTGAGGTTTTGATTTGGATTTCCCTGATGCCAAGCTGATGTTGAGCACTTTTTCATGTGTCTGTTGGCCATTTGGATGGCTTCTTTGGAAAAATGTCTGTTCATGTCTTCTGCCCATTTCTTGATTGGATTATTTGTTCTTTGGGTGTTGAGTTTGACAAGTTCATTATAGATTTTGGATACTAGCCCTTTATCTGATATGTCATTTGCAAATATCTTCTCCCATTCTGTGGGTTGTCTTTTGATTTTGTGGACTGTTTCTTTTGCTGTGCAAAAGATTTTTATCTTGATGAAGTCCCAATAGTTCATTTTTGCCCTTGCTTCCCTTGCCTTTGGTGATGTTTCTAGGAAGAAGTTGCTGCGGCTGAGGTCGAAGAGGTTGCTGCCTGTGTTCTCCCTTAGGATTTTGATGGACTCCTGTCTCACGTTTAGGTCTTTCAACCATTTGGAGTCTATTTTTGTGTGTGGTGTAAGGAAATGGTCCAGTTTCATTCTTCTGCATGTGGCTGTCCAACTTTCCCAACACCATTTGGTGAAGAGACTGTCTTTTTTCCACTGGACATTCTTTCCTGCTTTGTCAAAGATTAGTTGACCGTAGAGTTGAGGGTCCATTTCTGGGCTCTCTATTCTGTTCCACTGATCTATGTGTCTGTTTTTGTGCCAGTCCCATACTGTCTTGATGATGACAGCTTTGTAATAGAGCTGGAAGTCCGGAATTGTGATGCTGCCAGCTTTGCTTTTCTTTTTCAACATTCCTCTGGCTATTCGGGGTCTCTTCTGGTTCCATACAAATTTTAGGATTATTTGTTCCATTTCTTGGAAAAAAGTGGTTGGTATTTTGATGGGGATTGCATTGAATGTGTAGATTGCTCTAGGTAGCATTGACATCTTCACAATGTTTGTTCTTCCAATCCATGAGCATGGAACGATTTTCCATTTCTTTGTGTCTTCCTCAATTTCTTTCATGAGTATTTTATAGTTTTCTGAGTACAGATCCTTTGCCTCTTTGGTTAAATTTATTCCTAGGTATCTTATGGTTTAGGGTGCAATTGTAAATGGGATCGACTCCTTAATTTGTCTCTCTTCTGTCTTGTTGGTGGTGTATAGGAATGCCACCGATTTCTGTGCATTGATTTTATATCCTGCCACTTGACTGAATTCCTGTATGAGTTTTAGTGGTTTTGGGGTGGAGTCTTTTGGGTTTTCCACATAAAGTATCATATCATCTGCAAAGAGTGAGAGTTTGACTTCCTCTTTGCTGATTTGGATGACTTTGATTTCTTTTTGTTGTCTGATTGCTGTGGCTAGGACTCCTAATACTATGTTGAATAGCAGTGGTGATAGTGGACATCCCTGCCGTGTTCCTGACCTTAGGGGGAAAGCTCTCAGCTTTTCCCCATTGAGAATGATATTCGCTGTAGGTTTTTCATAGATGGCTTTTATGATAGTGAGGTATGTACCCTCTATCCCTATACTCTGAAGAGTTTTGATCAAGAAAGGATGCTGTACTTTGTCAAATGCTTTTTGTGCATCTATTGAGAGGCTCATATGATTCTTGTTCTTTCTTTTGTTAATGTATTGTATCACGTTGATTGATTTGCAGATGTTGAACCAGCCTTGCAGCCCAGGGATAAATCCCACTTGGTCATGGTGAATAATCCTTTTAATGTACTGTTGGATCCTATTGGCTAGTATTTTGGTGAGAATTTTTGCATCCATGTTCATCAAGGATATTGATCTATAATTCTCCTTTTTGATGGGGTCTTTGTATGGTTTGGGAATCAAAGTAATGGTGGCCTCATAAAATGAGTTTGGAAGTTTTCCTTCCATTTCTATTTTTTGGAACAGTTTCAGGAGAATAGGTATTAATTCTTTTTTAAATGTTGGGTAGAATTCCCCTGGAAGCCATCTAGCCCTGGGCATTTGTTTGTTGGGAGATTTTTGCTGACTGCTTCAATTTCCTTGGTGGTTATAGGTCTGTGCAGGTTTTCTATTTCTTCCTGGTTCAATTTTGGTAGTTGATACATTTCTAGGAATGCATCCATTTCTTCCAGTTTATCTAATTTGCTGGCATAGAGTTTCTCATAATATGTTCTTATAATTGTTTGTATTTCTTTGGTGTTGGTTGTGATCTCTCCTCTTTCATTCATGATTTTGTTGATTTGGGTCATTTTTCTGTTCTTTTTGATAAGTCTGGCCAGGGGTTTATCAATCTTGTTAATTCTTTCAAAGAACCAGCTCCTAGTTTTGTTGATCTGTTCTACTGTTCTTTTGGTTTTTATTTCATTGATTTCTGCTCTGATCTTTATTATTTCTCTTCTCTTGCGGGGTTTAGGCTTTATTTGCTGTTTTTTCTCTAACTCCTTTAGGTGTAGGGTTAGGTTGTGTATTTGAGACCTTTCTTGTTTCTTGAGAAAGGCTTGTATTGCTATATACTTTCCTCTCAGGACTGCCTTTGCTGTATCCCAAAGATTTTGAGCAGTTTTGTTTTCATTTTCATTGGTTTCCATGAATTTTTTTAAATTCTTCTTTAATTTCCTCATTGACCCATTCATTCTTTAGTAGGATGCTCTTTAGCCTCCATGTATTTGAGTTCTTTCCGACTTTCCTCTTGTGATTGAGTTCTAGTTTCAAAGCATTGTGGTCTGAAAATATGCAGGGAATAATTCCAATCTTTTGGTAGCGCTTGAGACCTGATCTGCTTTCATTTCTGATTTTGAGTCCTCTCACTTTGGTGAGTCTAGCTAAAAGAATGTCAACTTTGTTTTAAAAAAAGTACCTCTTAGTTTTCTTGATCTTTTTTGCTATCTTTTTAGTCTCTATTTTATTTATTTCCACTCTGATCTTTGTTATTTTCTTCCTTCTAACTTCAGGCTTTGTTTGTTCTTCTTTCTCTCGTTCTTTGAGGTGTAATGTTAGGTTGTTTATTTGAGATATTTCTGTTTCCTGTTGTAGATATTTATCACCATAAACTTCCCTCATAGTACTGCTTTTGCTAAATCCCATAAATTTGGTATGTTGTGTTTCCATATTCATTTGTCTCAAGGTATCTTTTGATTTTTCTTTTGAGTTATTCTTTGACCCACTGTTTAATAGAATGTTGTTTAATCTGCACATATTTGTGAATTTTCCAGTTTTCTTCTTGTAATTGGTATCTAGTTTTTAAAAAAGATTTTAAACATTTATTTGACAGAGAGAGAGGGCGTGAAAGAGAGAGAGCACAAGCAAGAGGGAGAAGCGGGCTCCCCACTGAGTAAGGAGCCCAATGTGGGGCTTGATCCCAGGATCCTGAGATCATGACCTGAGTGGAAGGCAGATGTTTAACTGACTACGCCACCGAGGCACCCTGATTTCTAGTTTTATATCACTGTGATTGAAAAAGATACTTGATATGATTTCAGTCTTGAAGGAGTGTCCTGTGTAGAAGACAAACCTTCTCATTTAACCTTGTCTTAGCTCTTGGTTATCTTTCAAACCTCTGTGATTCTCCAGGCAGCCTACTTTATTTCCAACAGCTCCCAGTAGTTGAGAGTATGCTAAGACCTTTCAGTGTTCCAAAGGGGAGGATCTCAGTCAGCACCTCTATTCAGGCTGACTGAAAACCAGACCCTCAGGCAGCAGCTTTTATTTATTTATTTATTTTTTTTGGGGGGGGAAACAATGGTTGGCATGACCCTTCTTTTTTTAAGATTTTATTTATTTATTTGGCAGAGAGAGAGAGACAGCAAGAGAGGGAACACAAGCAGGGGGAGTGGGAGAGGGAGAAGCAGGCTTCCCGTGGAGCAGGGAGCCCGATGCGGGGCTTGATCCCAGGACCCTGAGATCATGACCTGAGCCGAAGGCAGATGCTTAACAACTGAGCCATCCAGGCACCCCATGGCAGCAGCTTTTAAAGTATGCAAATGCATACAGTCTGGTGGGACCATGAGTGTAAGCCCTATTGGGCCCCCAGAACTAGGTGAACTTGAGGTGTTTCCTGGGCAGCAGTTGCGAAAATCAGGGAGCCAGATGGGTATACAAGCTTCTCTTTGGGAGCTACCAGCAACCTGGAATGAAGGAAAGGGAGAGGGAAAAGAGGGCATCCATTGGCCTTTGTTCCCAGAGAGCACCGCATTAGGCTCCTAAATGTATGCCAGACTAGAAGTTTGCCCTTCAGGCCAAAGCTCCAGGACAACCAAACCAGCCTCTTTTTATGGAAAGACTAGTGGTATGTTCCATTCTGCTGTCTGTGCTGTGTGCCCTGGGTGTGGTAGTCAGCCAACTACTGTCTCCCCATTTGTTATAGTCCCATGGGCCCAGGAACTCAAGCTCCTTTGGCCACCGCAGCCAGGTGATCAATGGGCATTCTCTGACAACAGCTACAAAACCAGGGAAGCAGATGTGTATATAAGTTCCCTTTTAGAAGGTATTGGCACTTTGGAGCATGGCAGAGGGATAGCATGAAGATACTGCCACTCTTCAAGGTCTTTGGAGATGATCACAGTTAGCCCTTAGATCTCTGTGTAATTAGAAGCCTGTTCCTCAGGCCATAATTCAGAGAGGTTAATAGGCCTGTTTCACAGGAAGACTGGGATTCTTAGTTGTTGCCTCTCTGCTCTGCCCTTTAGATGGTAGCTGGTTAAAAACTCTCTCTGTTGGGGGCGCCTGGCTGGCTCAGTTGGTTGAGGGTCTGACTCTTGATTTTGGCTTGGCTCATGATCTTGGAGTGCTAGAATTGAGCCCCATGCTCACTGGGGAGTCTGCTTGAGATTGCCTCTCCCTCTGCCCCTCCCACCCAGTGCATGCTCTCTTGCTCTCTCTCCAAAATAATAAGTTAAAAAAAAAAAAACAACCCAACTCTCTCTGTTACAGTCCTGTGGGACCTGTAAGAATAACCCACCAGAGCCAGGTGACCTAGAGGTGTCCCTTGGGTGGTAGTCACAAAAATCAGGTAGCCAGATGAGGGTATAAGCCCCTTTTTAGGGGATACCAGTGAACTGGAGGAAGGCAGAGGGAGGCTTCAAAGATGGAAACTGCTGGCCCCCATTTTGGAGAGTACTTCAGTAGATCCCTAGGAGAGTATTCAGTGTTAAATTAGATGCCTGTCACTCAGGCCATATGTTTCAAACAATCAAATAAGCTTCTTTCTCAGAAATTCTGGGCACTTTGCCAGCCAGCTGCTTCTACGGTGGGCTCTGTGTAGGTGAGTCCACATGTATGAGCCCTCTGGGAGTCATTTCTCAGTTTGTTACAGCCTTGTGGCACTCATGGATGCCGGCCCCATTGGCTCCCAAAGCTAGATGACTTGAAACTCATCTCTCAGCCTCTCCTACCCACTTTGATATGTTTGTTTGTTTGCCCAATATATAGAAGTTGCTCAGCTAGCTTTTGTTTTGAGAGGAATTATTCCGTATATAGCTATAGATTCAGTTCATCTGTGGGAGGAATGGAGATCAGGATCCTCATATGGCACCATCTTGATTTGGAACCTATTAATTGTATTTTGACTTTTAATATAGACAATACAACAAGCTTCTTTGGAAACATGTCTATTCAGGTCTTCTGCCCATTTTTAAATCAGATTATTTTTTTTTTTGGTGTTGAGTTGTATAAGTTCTCTATCTATTTTGTATATTAACCACTTATTGGATATACCATTTGCAAAAATCTTCTCCCATTCAGTAAGTTGTCTTTTTGTTTTGTTGATGGTTTCCTTTGTTGTGCAAAAGCTTTTTATTTTGATGGAGCTCCAGTAGTTTACTTTTGCTTTTGTTTTGCTTGCCTTGGGAGACATATCTAGAAAAATGTTGCTATGGCCAATGTCAGAAAAAGAAGTTAAACTGTCCTATTTGTAAGCTACATAATACTATACAAAGAAAATCCTAAAAACTCTACCAAAGAACTACTAGAAGTAATAAACAAATTTAGTAAAGTGACAGGATATAAGATTAATACCCAGAAATTGGTAACATTTCTATATATTTATATCTACCAATTTCTTTTTAAAGTCATTTTGATAATTTTTGCATTAGTTTTGCCATATGTTTTAATAGTTCAAGCCCATTGAAAAACAAAGCAATATTAGGTGACAATTTTGACTGCTAGCTAATAGAATAATTTATCCAAAAAACTTGTAGATCACTTGCTATGTGCTGGGTACCATTCTAGACACTGGGCGTATAGACACTTGGGATGTAGAGGAACTAAACCAGTGATATCCCTGACTTCATGGAGATTACATTCCAGTGAGGAGGACAGACAATATGCAAATGAACAGCTACCAATATAATAGACTAAGAAGATGAATGAAACAATACAGAAAGATCTAGAACAATGGGAGATGTAATGAACAGTGGTGTGAACAGTGAAGACCTCTCTGAGAGGGTGATGTTTGAGCAGAACCTGAATGTCTAAAAGTTGGTCCTGTGAAAGTTTGTGTGCATGTGGGAAGGTGGTGGGATTTGGGAAAAAGTCTTCGAGTCATGGTGACCAAAGGGAAAAGGCTGTGAGTTGAGATTTTTCCTGGCTTGGAGAAACCACAAAGACAGTAATACTAGAGCAGAAGAATTGAAGAATTATAAGATTCAGGTCAGGGATCAGAGCATGGGGTTAAGCCATGAAGAAAATAGTAAGAAAAATTGATTTCATTCTAAATACAGTTGAGGTGACTTTGAGCAGGAGAGTAAAATGATCAAATTTGCATTTTAAACACACCATTCTAGGTGCAGTGTGAAAAACAGAGGGTATTTGGAGCAAGGGTGGAAACAGCAAAACCAGTTAGGAGATTGCTGCAGTAATCTACAAAAGAGACGCTGGTGTTTGGACCAGTGTGGTAGCAGTAGTGAGAAGTGTCTGGATTCTGAACTTTATTTTTATATATTTTGATTGTGGAGATAAAATTTGCTGATAGATATGGTAATGGGTGAGTAGATGAGGGAAAGTCAAGAGTTAAGAATGACTACAGTTTTAGAGCAGAACAACAGAGTGGACTTTGCTGCCCAGTTTCTGAAATGCAGACACTTCCAGGATTAGAAAAACAATTCAAGAGTTCTGTTTTGGACTTGTTAAGTTTGAACTGTCCCTTGGACATTCAAAAAGAGTTGTTGAATGTGACTGCATTTATGAAATGGTCACTCAAGGAAGAGATCAAGGCCAGATGCATATTTCCAGTTTGTTAGTGTACCCAAGCTATATTAAAGTCATGGGGCTGGGTGAGTTCAGCTATGGGATAATTTCAGAATAGAAGAGGAGAGAATGGACACAGCTACTCCAAAATTTACGAAGAGGAGCATAAATAATCAATAGGTATCTAGGACTAGCCAGGGAGATAAGGAACACCAAGTTTCAGAATTGTAACCTGAAATCATAGATTGTTACTGGTTGGTGTAATAATCTCTTCCTGGAGTAATGTCTTATTGAGACATAGGAAAAGATAACTTTGCTCACAGAAGCAGAAGGTACCTAATGTTTTGTGTACCTGAACTTAGTGTCCAGGGTTCATGAGCAGACATGGAGAGGGATGGTGTTTGTTTCTTCACTTTGCTATGAAAATAATGAATTCTTTCCTCTGAAGTTGCCTGAATCATTCATTACAAAGGCATTAGTATAAATAGTAACATGGCACTCCTTGATAGAAGGCAACCCTACTTAAACTTTGGCTGTTGTATGGAAATTAAAGTGTAGAGGGCACTAAATGTGGACTCAGGGAAGCCCATTAGGAAGCCATTGCGGTGTTCCAGGCCAGAGATGATGGTGGCTTGAGGTAGGGTAATAGTGACATTTTAAAAGGCCTGGAACCAACATGATTTATTCTAGTGCTTGCTGGATATAGTAGTTTCAGCATCTAAAGGGGTTCTTTTAACATGAGACAATACAATGTCATTATTTATTGAGAAGAGTTAAATTAATCTTTGAAACAAATGGCCTGTATTTTACCAAAAGGTTATTTTAAAAATGTTTATCCACAGTGTAGTATACTCCCCTATTTTCTGTAGTTGTTCCAGTTTGGCTTTATCTCTTTTCTCTGGAAACTGGGGATACCCTTCTTCAAGAGAGGCTCTCAAAAGATTCTGTTCTTGTTCTCTTTTAGATGTCCTCTTCTTGTGTCATCCGATTCTGTCTCTTTCTCCAGGCTGCTCCAGTGACCCATGAGAGTCAATGTTGTACTGATTCAGGTCTTGCTGACTTCTTTATATCGCTGTGGATACAAAGAGTTCTGCAACTCTTATAATTGTTCAAAGCTCAGTTCTCAGAATATTTCAATTGAATTTCTGCTCCTAAATTATTTCTCTTATTTACTATTGGGCACTGGTGAAATGCACTAAAAAAATGTTTGTGTATTCCTCTTATCAAAATGTCCTCCAAAAGTGCCAGCATTTCTATAGAAAACCTCCATGGAATTAGATAAGAAAGAATAGCTTTGTTCTGTCAATATATTTGTAATTGACATATAGATACTGTGTGATATATATGTAATATATGTGTGATATATATAAATATATGTGTATATATTATATACGTGTGTGTATGTGTACTGTGTGCATGTATATATACACATATACATATATATACACTATATATATATTTGCATGTAAGTGTGCATGTGTATATATATGTGTGTGTGTGTACTGTGTGCGTGTATATACACACACACAGTACACAGAGTATACTTACATGCAAATAATCACTTAGCACCTAGCACAAAGTTCATTCTGAACTCACTATCCCACTGTCAAAAAGTAAATGCCTCTTTTTTGGCCTGGCACAGTTTTGCAATAAATTACTCAGTAGCCAGCTATGTGAAGATAAAATGTAAAATCATAAAATGACTCTGGCACTTTTCCTCTTTTGCACACATACCATTATCTACAAACTTGCTTCTCTCTGGTAGTCCCAGACAGACAGGAGACCAAGTCAACAGGTGGGTGAAATGCAGACCAAAATATTAGTCTCTTTTTATTTGCTTTCTTTTGATTAATTCTTCACTTTTAGGGGAAATACCACATGTGTCCAATGACTGGTTTAGTATCAAAGATAGACATTTGTCAAAACACAGTGCTTGCAAACCTGGTTTCTATTCTAGTATAAAAGCATGTAAATAGAACCAAGGACTTGGAAGTAGCTTGAATATGGTAGGCATTAGGACATTTGTTTGTTTATTTTTTTAAATTTTTTATTCTTATGTTAATCACCATACATTACATCATTAGTTTTTTTTTTCTTTTTTAAATTTTTTATTGTTATGTTAATCACCATATATTACATCATTAGTTTTTTGGTGCAGTGTTCCATGATTCATTGTTTGTTCATAACACCCAGTGCTCCATGAAGAATGTGCCGTGTTTATAATGTATAAAACTAATTGGTAACCACAGAATAAAAGATACACACATGTGCACACACACAATTATATAACTGAAATTTCTTTTTGACATAAAAATTTCAAGGAGATTATAAACTAGAAAAGGATTTCAAAATATATGACCAAGTATTACTCTACTTAATACACAAATGCTAGAATTCTACAAGACCAAATTTTAAAGTTTTACTCAATGAAAATGGGAAGCCCAAAAATGAAGAAATAAAGTTATAAAAAAACGTTCAACCTCATTAGAAAGCAAACATTAAATAATAAAATTCAAATACAAAATTTTTATCAAAATGATTAAAATTTAATATATATACACTCAGGTATGTAAGGATATGAAAAAAATGGATATTACATTAAATTTTTTGAAGAACAACTTACTAATATAATTTTTTAAAGACCGTGGAGGCCATGCCTCATTTTAATCTGATAATTTGATTTATAGAAAATAACATTAATTATAACAGTGGTGAAGGAAAAACAGCTCTAAGTGTCCATCATATGATAATGGTTGCCTCAAGAAATTAAAAATAGAGCTACCTTATGACCTAGCAATTGCACTACTAGGTATTTACCCCAAAGATACAGTTGTAGTGAAAAGAAGGGGCACCTGCACCCCAATGTTCATAGCAGCAATGTCCACAATAGCCAAACTGTGGAAAAAGCTGAGATATTATTCAACAGATGAATGGATAAAGAAGATGTGGTTCATATATGCCGTGGAATATTACTCAGCCATCAGATAGGGTGAATACCTACCATTTACATTGACATGAATGGAACTGGAGGGTATTATGCTGAGTGAAATAAGTCAATCAAAGACAATTATCATATGGTGTCACTCATATGTGGAATATAAGGAATAGTGCAGAGGACAATAGAGGAAGGGAGGGAAAACTGAATGGGAAGAAATCAGAGAGGGAGACAAACCATGAGAGAGTCTTTTTTTTTTAAATTATTATTATGTTAGTCACCATACAGTACATCATTAGTTTTTGATGAAGTGAGATCTTGACTCCAGGAAACAAACTGAGGGTTGTGGATAGGGAGGTGGGTGGAGGGATGGGGTAAATGGGTGATGGGCATTAAGGAGGGCACGTGATGTGATGAGCACTGGGTGTTATATGCAACTAATGAATCATTGAAGACTAATAAAAAATGAATGATGTACTATATGTTGGCAAATTGAATCTAAATAAAAAAAATAAAATTGTTGGGGCATCTGGGTGGCTCAGTCATTAAATGTCTGCCTTCGCCTCAGGTCATGATCTCAGGGTCCTGTGCTTGAGCTCCCTATTGGGCTCCCTGCTCAACGGGAAGCCTGCTTCTCCCTCTCCTACTCCCCCTGCTTGTGTTTCTTCTCTTGCTGTGTCTCTCTCTGTCAAATAAATAAATAAAATCTTTTAAAAAATAAATAAAATTGAAATATGCTCCCCCCTCCTCCCAAAAAAACCTTCTGGCAAACTCACAGAGTGGGATATGGCACAGGCATGACATTACGCTGCCAGAGGATATTTAATTATGTGGGAAAGGATACCCCAAACACTGTCTGGTATGACTGTGTGTGCATACTATGCATGTGAGTATATGTGTGTGTGTGTGAGAGAGAGAGAGAAAGTAAAGGAAGAACTAGTAACTAAGAGTTTGACTCTGAAGCCAGACTACTTGGGTTCATAGTCTAGTCTGTCATTTCCTAACTCCATCTTGGGCAACTTATTCAACATCCCTCTGCCTCAATTTCCGCATTCATAAGATGGGGTAAAAATTATACCTTTCTAATCCGATTGTTGGGAGGATTAACTAAGTTTACACATGTAAAGCATTTGAAAGAATGGCACAAATAAGCACCCCCAAGCACTATTTTTTTAGAGAGAGAGTAAGGGGAGGGGCAGAGGGAGAGGGAGAAGCAGCCTCCATGCTGAGCATGGAGCCCAAATCAGGGCTCGATCTCATGACTCTGAGATCATGACCTGAGCCAAAACCAGGAATTGGACTCTCGACCACCCAGGCACCCCATTCAACAAATATTTATTGAGAGCACACTATGGGTCAAGAACTTTATCAGCACTGGGGATGCTCTGATGAACAAAACAGATCAAGTTCCCATCCTCAAGCAGCTTACATGTTAGTGGATTTACGCAACATGGAGATCAACAAATGAATAGCAATATAAAGTGAAGTAGTGGTCAGTGGTAGAGGCTAAGAAATGGCAGGGTAAAGGAGAGGGTGTCATGGGAGGGGGGTTGCTTTAGGTGGGGTTGTCAGGGAGGACCTCTGAGGGGATGATGTCTGAGCAGAGATATGAATACAGTGCACAAAAAAGGCTGAGTGTCTGGGTGAAGAATATTCCAATCAAGAAGCAGCTGAGAAAATGTCCTGTGCTAGGAATGTGCTTGGCATGTTTGATAAATTTCAGTTCAATTCTTGGATGGAGCAAAAGGAGCCGGTGGGAGAATGGTGGGAAATTTGGGAGGAAGTGAGAGTGTCCAAGATCAGGTCATTTTGGGCTGTGTAGGCATGGAAATATATACTTTTTTTTTAGGTGTTGCAGGGAGCCATTAGGGGGCTCTGAGTAGATTAACAATTTAGAAAGATCACAGTAGTTTCTTTTTATAAAATGTGTTGTGCTGGTGCAAAAGCAGGTAGTGGGATAATGAATTATTTAAATGATCCTCTTTTTGTCCATCTGTATTTTCCAAGTTGCTTACAATGGACAGGTATTCCTTTATAAGAAAGTTAACTTGTTAATTTTTCAAATGAAGGTTTTAGTTGATAGGCACATGGGATAATTGTTTTTACCATTTTCCTCAATTTCCAAAGTTTACCTGACTTTTGTACAGACACACAAGGTCTCCATGTTTCTGTGTTATTTTTTTTCTAACCAATTTTTAAAATTTATTTCTAGTGATACATCTTTGTCAGACCTAGAAAGCAGTTCATTTTTGTTATTTTCCTCTATGGAGATATCAGTCTGTCATTATACAAGGGCATTGTCATATCCACTCCAGAGAACAGGACACTTATTATACCTTTCTCTTTTGGTTTTGTTTTCAAGACCCTAATACAAGTGCCATTGTTGTCAAAAACACCTTCTTTCCATTGTAGAGTTCATGCTTCAAGTGTGAACAAGGCGTTGTTGGTTTTCTAGACCAATAGAAACCATGATAGTTACTGATGAAAAAAATGACACATTTGAGCTACTATATCATTATCTATTGACACTTTGGTCAAAACAAACAAACAAACAACAACAACAAAAGCCCCAAATCTCTCATGCCGGCAGTGAAACACGGCGTGTCACAAAGATGGGATTCCTTAGTTTATGCCACAGTGCCTGTGAGAAAGATGGATGGCTGTGCTTGATCATTACTTGAAGCATGTGGTTCATGAAGGCTAATGTGAGCACTTAGGCATTTATAATCATGGCGAGTGTGTCTTTCTCATTGTCATTTTTTTTGGACAGCTACTTCATATCTGACATGGTGCCCTTAGCCAGAATTCCTAGGAACACAGAAAAAATGTTAAGTTTCAGAAAAAATCTCAGGTGTGGTTTCTCCTGTGTGAGTCTGTGTTAAAAATCAATAGTATAAATAAGTACAAATATAAATAGAAGTATACTTATATTTATAGAAGTATAAGGCATATATAAAGTATATAAGTAAAAAGCAAATTAAATGTGATTTCAAACATTTTGCATGACATGCTGTGATTTTAAGATTTATAACACAGCATTATTTGACATATTAAAAATGATAGAAAATAACTAATAGGTAAACAGATAGTTCTAATTCATCCATTCTGCTTTTTTTTCTTAGCACAAAACAAAGGGCTTAGAACCATGCAACTGTATGTTCTAGAAACTGATAATGCCCCCCCAGATATCACCTCACATATTCTGCAAATAAGGTGGTAAGTGACCTTAAAACAACAAATAAAAATTATAGCTAATATTTCCTGAGCTTCTACTACAGGCAAAGTGCTAAGGATACATATTTTATTTCATCCTTACGATAACTTGTATAGTGGAGACGTTTATTATCCCTATTATATCAAAAAACAGGTCAAAGACGTTGAATTGTTTCAACTGCACAACTAGTAGATGACAGAATTGGATTTGAAACCCAGGCAATCTGACTCCAGATCATAAGTTCCCAACTACTTTGCTATTTGGTTTAGCAAGAGCCATTCATGGTGTTGTAGGGAGCATAATATCGGAACTTGTAGAATACATTCACTGCATTGTACACAATAATTGCTCTATCAATGTCAGTCTCATATTATTCATGTCTTTTCTAGAACTCAGATTACATAGGTTGGGTTTACTCAAATGTTTCAGAAAAGTGAGGTGAGTCACAATTTTTCTTCATGGGCTAAGGAGATATTCCTAAAGGTATATACTTCCCTCACTGGTTTCTTGTAAAGAAAGATCTGTTCCAGTTGCTAATCCAGTCTTCAATCACATGTTTTGCACAATATTTAGACTATCTGAGCTGCTGTGTGAATGGAGCTTAGACATTTTCCTTAAGATTCCGTTTTGCTTTTTCCCTTGAACAGATTGAATAAGCCTCTGTTATTTTCTCTGTGGCTTAGGAACCCAGCTAGGTCTATAACCATATATACCCTCTCTCAATCTACCCTAAATACACAAAGGCCCATTAGGTTCATGCAGTATGTTCAGATGGTTAATTAGAGTAATCCAAATCTACTCACAGCCCCTGTAAAGTCATTTTAGACCAAAGGTACTAGCAATTGAATGTTTCTTGTTAGACCCAGAGAGAACATGAACTCTCACTAGTGGCAGCAATTTTTTTCAAAGAAAGCCTTTGCTCTCATGCACACATACTTAAGATTTGTCACACGTCCAGGCAGAGCTGCTGTATAAGCCATGCTAATAACTATCTGGGAAATTTGGTTATCCATTTGAAGGGAGCAACCCTGTTCTTAATAGTTTTTAAATTTATTTTAACTTCCATTGACACAAATTAAAATGGGAATCTTGCTGTCTATTGATTGTCAGTGGTAGATTTTTTTTTCTCTCTCTAGAATTCATTTTTAAAGACTTTACTTTTATTAAACTAAATACTGCTGGTTAACTAAAGTCTTGGCTTTTATAGACTCGGGAGAGCAGGATCTAACATAAATTAATCATGACTTAATTGACTGAGCTAATTCAAGTTCCCTCCAGTCCACTGCACAACAATATTCTTGTCTTCCCAGTGAAGGCTAAATTGTACATTGCTTCACGAGTATCAACGTTTACATCTTCAGCACTGCATTTTTTCTGAGATCTAAAGTTTTAATATTATTGGAATTGTCTACAAATGTCTTCAGAGTTAGGAAGACTAAATTAATTGACCTCACACATTATACCTGGCCAATTTCATCCCTTTATTTATTCCATGTATGGACTAATATCTTTATTTGGTAATACAATTATGCACACACACCCCAACAATTTGATTGCAATTTACATCTGTCTTTTCCCTACCCAAAGATGATGTAAAAGTTCATTGAATTCCTAATGCTACCGCTATATTGCTATAAAAAAAAACAAAACACGTTTAGTAAAATTAGCTAAGTCATCAATTGTAATAGTTTTCTCAAAACATGCTTATACATAATAGTAAGTACTGATAATACCGGTAAAGGAATAATAAAAAAAATTAATGTTTCTGGAGCTTAGTTCTCTGAGTATCATATACAAGAAGGCAATGCAAAAGTATATGAAAACACAACACATCCAAGATTTTTAGTTTTTTTAAACTTTTATTTTTTTATTTTATTTTTATTTTTTAAATTTCATTTTATTATGTTAGTCACCATACATTACATCATTAGTTTTTGATGTAGGGTTCCATGATTCATAGTTTGCGTATAACACCCAGTGCTCCATGTAATACATGTCCTCCTTAATACCCATCACCGGGCTAACACATCCCCCCATCCCCCTCCTCTCTAGAACCCTCAGTTTGTTTCTCAGAGTCCATAGTCTCTCATGGTTCGTCTCCCCCTCCGATTTCTACCCCCCACTACATTTCTCCCTTCCTACTATCTTTTTTTTTAACATATAATGTATTATTTGTTTCAGAGGTATAGGTCTGTGATTCATCAGTCTTACACAATTCACAGTGCTCACCATAGCACATACCCTCCCCGGTGTCCATCACCCAGCCACCCCATCCCCCCCCCCACCACTCCAGCAACCCTCAGTTTGTTTCCTGAGATTAAGAATTCCTCATATCAGTGAGATCATATGATACATGTCTTTCTCTGGTTGACTTATTTCGCTTAGCCTAATACCCTCTAGTTCTATCCATGTCATTGCAAATGGCAAGACTGTGGTTTTTTTGATGGCTGCATAATATTCCATTGTATATGTATACCACATCTTCTTTATTCATTCATCTGTTGATGGACATCTTGGGTCTTTCCATAGTTTGGCTATTGTGGACATTGCTGCTATAAACATTGTGGTGCACGTACCCTTTTGGATTACTACATTTGTATCTTTGGGGTAAATACTCAGTAGTGCAATTTCTGGGTCACAGGGTAGCTCTATTTTCAACTTTTTAAGGAACCTCCATACTGTTTTCCAGAGTGGCTGTACTAGCTTGCATTCCCACCAACAGTGTAGGAGAGTTCCCCTTGCTCTGCATCCTCACCAACATCTGTCGTTTCCTGAAGTTTTTTAAAACTTTTAAAGCTAAAGAATTATGCATGCTTATACTGGTAGGAGAGAACCATGTAAAGAAAAAACTAAACTTGCTGTGTTATCTTTTTTTTTTCCTCCAAATTCATTAATTGGAATAGCACAAAAGAATGAAGAATTTTTTTTTTGTTACAAGAGATTAAAATAGCTATGCAAAACCTGAATTTTTTGAAAAGTTTTTGTTTTTTCTTTTGGTTATTTGTGTTTTGTTATAAACGGTTCATTTTTTGTCTTATTTTGTTTTGATTTTTGTTTTGTTGATTTTGTTTTGTTTGTTCCACTCAGAGTCCTCCCCTAGCTCCTCTCTTAGGACTTAAATATAGTTAACAGCTATTAGACTGATATTGAATTCAAGGGTGTCATTGATTCTTCAGTGATCATGACTGTAGGCAATAAAATGTCACATGATGACAGGAATTGACTGTGGCCAGGTCTCCAAATCAGGGAATAAAGGACAGCAAAATGCAAATCTTCAAGCTTTAGTGAGGATCTCTTTGTATATCTCATGACATGTTTAGCATTAAAAATATTGTTTAGCAATATGTTTAGCAATATAAATATGTTTAGCAATAGAAATCAATTTCACAATAATGAAATAGGTGAAGGGGATCAAGACGTACAAACTTCTAGTTATCAATAAATCATGGAGATGAAAAGTATGGCATAGGAAATATAGTCAGTAATATTGTAATAACGTTGTATAGTGGCGGATGGCGATTACACCCATCATGAGCCATGAGTGATGTCTAGAACTGTCAATCACTGTGTTGTGCATCTGAAACTAATACAACATTGTATAGAAAAAGAATTTCCATGATATAAAAGAGAGATGTGTATGTAGTCAGATAGTAAGAATTTTAGTTCTATTTCTGCTACTTGCAACTTGAGCAAACCCAATTTACTTAGGCTTACTTTTCCTAAACAGTAAAGTGGGATTTTATGTACCTTAGATGTTACTAATGGTAAAATTAAATCATAAGTAAAAACATTTTATAAACAGAAAAAACATTATCTCCTTGTGAAGAGGCCCTGCTTTGCCTTTGAGATGTTAATGGACTCTTAATTTCAGGCATATATTAATTATAGAATTACTCTCAGAATTTTCTGACTTAATTTTAGTGAACAAAAAGCAGCCCTTCCATTAGTGACCTGAGTGTTTCTTATGAATTTTGGGTCAAGGATTTTTCCCTGTGTGTGATAAGTAAAGAACAGGTAAGACCTGTCACCTGAGCTATTTAAGTATATATAGGAAATTTGTGGAGGTAGCATTGTTAAATATTCCCCAACTGTCTTCTTTCTGCTAAGCCTTAAGTATTGAATCTGTGGAGTATTGGATTTTGTATTTAATGTATGCAAATCTAAAAGACCAGACTGAAGCAGCTGACCTGTCACGGATTCTTGTTGAACCACAATTGCTCGTCTCACTGTACAGAGTTTCCTCTGATTTCCCAAGACCATAGATGGGAACTGGGAAGTTACAAGATAAAATCAAACACTAGAGTGGTGGCTTCCTTAACAAGTTCCTTGAGACTGAGGCAGCAGTTTTATAATAACGAGCTTTCACACAATTTCATTTCCCATAAGATAAAGTTCTCACTAATTAGATAATATCAAGCTTGTATTAAAAAGCCAGTGTGGTAGTCAGTAGATGATCTGACATTTAATGAGAAGCTGCTAAGGTGGCACATGGATTTTGGAAAGTTCTGAGGATGTGATTAGGTGAAACTAGAGAAAAAATAAATGCCCTTTAAGTAGTTATAAACTATTGTTTCTTACATAATAGACCAAAATTGAATGCTCAAATTCATCTTAATAAAAAAAATTCTTTATCCCTTTTTGTACATGATTACTTAAAAGTGAATTAATAAAGTTAAAAGTTAGATGCATATGGAGCTTTTAGCTATTTAAAAGTTTGAGTTATTTACAAAACTTAGGTTATACTTACTCTTCATCACAACTGGAAAAGTAACTCCTTGTCGGTTTCTGAAATGTATAAGACTGATCAAGATCTTTACTGCTCTCTTATATATTATGTTGAATCATAAAAATAGTTTTGCAAATAAAAAGTGATCAAATATTGGGAATTTCATATGGTTCAACCTAGTGTATTTGGTTCTATTTTCTAATCTTGTTTTGTGAAAGACAGAGTCCTTCTTGACAGACAGTACAAAGGCAATTAGACAATATATGTGTAATATCATTAGATTTATGAGTATTTTTAAATTGTTTTTACTTGGTTTCCTGAAAAGCTTATCATATAAAAAGGGGTAGTGTCAATGAAAAGGAAAGAAAATACACTTCTTCTACCTTCTAGTGTTGTCAATATAAGAAATAGTCTGGATTAAATATATTTGAAGTACTATTTCCAAAGCTCAATATGATACTCAGTAATTAAAATTTGTGAAAACTTTGTTTTAGGATTCTGTGTAATACAGTATTCAATGTTTGACACACTACGTACAAACCATTTGATTCTATTTGCTTTTTTGATTAAAAGACTACCAAATGCATGGAAGCTACTTCTCCAGCAAGTAGTTTTTTAAAAAGAGATACAAATTTCTGTGCAACAGTAACTACTCAATTAAATACTGACTTTAATAACCTCTAAGTACATTTTTCTAATATTCTCCTTAAGGAATATTTCATTCCAAGGTTTGATTCTTTTATATGTCCATTTTGGTTACAGGTCATTAATTGCTGATAGGGATTATTATTTTTTACAATTTTGGTGGTAACATTTCATTTCCTAAGATTGCTCATGCCTTTACTAAAACAATGTGACATCCTTGACAAACAAGTATTTCTGTAGATATCTTGAAAACAGATATAAATGCTGAAGTGTGTTTTAATGCAGCTGCATGTAATGACACCTGAAATTAAATTCTAACTTAGTAAAGTAGATTTTTAATTGAATGTTTTCCCCCCTCAGTTGGGAATATTACCATTTTAATTATATTTCACTGAAGAGGAGGAAAATGAAAATCAATTTATGTTCTGACAGCTAAAAGAAAACTTAGAACATTTCTTACCAAATATTAAAAAAAATTTTCCAATACAATTGATTAGAATAATTCAAAATTGACCGATTTTAGTTTAGGTTTATCATTTAGAAGATGACTTTTGTGCCAAAACATGAAACATAAATATAATTTTGATAAAAGTAAAAGTGTGTTGGGAAGATAATTAGGATGTTTCATTTGAATATGGATGGGAAAAAGGGAAAACTCAACATGTTTTCTCAATTGATTATTGTTTTATATTTTCACAACACATTAAACTTACAGAATTCAAAAAATAGTATCTCAAATTTTAAAATGCATTTTAGAAGTATAACATTTATTACTGCTGATGAAATTCAGAGAAAATAAAAGAGAAAAAGGACAACTATAACCTAGGATCTGGTTCAGGAATACTCTTCTTTTGGCTTGGCATTAACAAGTTTAAGATCTTACATATTTAACTGTAGACATGTTGTTCTTGAGGTGCCAGGTGGGTACTAGACATCCAAGTGGCATCTAGAATATTGGATATACTAAGAGAACAATTCCATACTATTAGCACTGATAACAGTAATATTTATTTGGCATTTCCTGTCAGCTGTGGGTCCTAAAACAATGTACTTGACTATCTTTACCTTTTCAACAATTCCATATGAATGTGTAGTAGGCATTCTCAACTTCATTTGTCTCAAAGAGAACTCTGTTTTGGCTCCACCTCTTTCTTATCATCTTGCTTCTGTCCCAGTCTTTTACATCTCAGTAAATGATGTCATTATTGATCCAGTTCCTAATATATACGTATTAGATATATATTATGTACATGGTTACATAGGAATCACTATTGACTTTTCTGTACATCTAATCCATCATCAATTTCTGTCAACCCTACTTGCAATATATAACCCAAACTTTATTATTTTTCATCTTCTCTATGATTGCTATGTCTATGATTACCAGCCTTGCAAATGATCTGCCTCTAATCTTGCCTTTGTACCAATTGGTTATTTTGAAATATGTAAAGCTCTATTGTTTAAAATAATCATGTTCTGTCATGCTTTAAGAAAATCCAAACTTCTTTCCATACCCTATGCAGTCATGAGTAATCTGGCCCCTGCCTACTCTCTCACCTCTTCTTCTATTATTCTCTACTCTGTTTCCTCTTCTTTGTCCATTTTAGCTTTCTTCTTTTCCTCCAACAATCTAACTGTATTCTTTGTTTAGACGTTTGTATTTGTTGTTATGTAGCTCTGGAATTCTACCTTTTCATTGCATTGCAATGCTGATTTACTTTCATCTTTCACATTCCAGTTGCAATGATATTTCCTTACTTAGTAGGGCCTACACTGACTAAAGTAACCCACTTAGTCCAAGTTACTATCCATTTCTTAGACATCTTCCTGTTTATTTCCCTTTTGACTCTTAATAATTGTCTTGTGTTTTTATTGAGTCATTCATTAATTCAGTTATTACTTGTGTTGTTACTGATTGATTCATTAATTCAACTATTGCCTGTTTACCTATAACTAGACTATTAGCTCTAAGAATGTAGGTGCTTGGTTAGGGACATAACACATGCTCAATAAACATTTGCAGAAGGAATTAATGCTTTAGAATTGAAAAAAAGGATTTTTTATGATTATAAACTCATCATCTGATAGAGTACTATCAGCAAGGAATGTAGTAAATCCTGCTCATCTGCTACTATTATGAAAACCTCAGTGTAGAGAGATTTAATTGTCTTACATAAATCATAAGCAATGATTTACCCCTAAAAAGAGTTTAGCCCTAAAAATCTAACATCAAATTATTCAATGTCTTCCTTATACCCTCTTCTGACAGGTTAGTTTATGACACATTTTAGAAAATGTACTGATAGCATCTACAAGTTATCTTCTTTAAGTATAGCTAAATATGACTGATATTCAACTTGACAAGATTAACATCTGAAGAACCCTTTTGAAAAAAAAAGATAAATGTATGACTTTTCAGAATAGGGTGTTTCTCAGTCTCTGACATTTAAAAAAGTTTAAAAAGTTAATCCAAGGGTACCAAGATATCTTCCATCATTCATTAAGTTTTTTGGAATATATCTATATTCAGATTTAACCAACACACATGAATAGATACTATGTGCTAAGTATTATGCTGATTACTTTGCCTATGTTATCTCATTTAATTCTCACAATCATTTGGTAGTTATTTTTATAGCTTTTGGTTTGAGAGAAAGCCTTGTAAAGTGCGTATGTTACCAAAGTCTTCTGATTCATAATTAATTGCTCCTTACATTGTATTTTATCATCTCTGCACTGTCAGGAAAATATCTGCATGATATAATTAGTGGAAAGAAATTTAGCATCTTGACAGCTATATTGCAATATACCATAACATTCTAGGACTTATCACCCAAGTCAGAAACCCTGGATTTTCCTTTATTTCTCTTGGCTGCATGCCCATATTTAATTTTTCAATAGATCATGATTGTTCTGTCTCTAAAGTATCTTAAATTGGCCCACTTCTCTCCATCGCCACTGTCATTGTGATAGTCCAAATGCAAATCATCTTTAAACTGAACTCTGGTATCTCTATTCCCACACTTGTTTCCTTACAAGATATTCTTCGTATACTGCAACTAACATTATCTTTTAAAAATTGAAATGAGTTCATAGCTCTCTGTTAAAACAAAAAAATAAAAATATCCTGTAATGAAAAAAAAAAGTTGAAAATAGAGCTACCCTACGACCCAGCAATTCCACTACTGGGTATTTACCCCAAAGATACAAATGTAGTGATCTGAAGGGGTACATGCACCCCAGTGTTTATAGCAGCAATGTCCACAATAGCCAAACTATGGAAAGACCCAATATGTCCATCAATAGCTGAATGGATAAAGAAGATGGTATATATATATATACACAATGGAATATTATGCAACCTCAAAAGGAATGAAATCTTGCCATTTGCAATGATATGGATGGAACTAGAGGGTATTATGCTAAGCAAAATAAGTCAATCAGAGAAAGACATGTATCATATGATCTCACTGATATGAGGAATTCTTAATCTCAGGAAACAAACAGGGTTGCTGGAGTGGTGGGGGGTGGGAGGGATGGGGTGGCTGGGTGATAGACATTGGAGAGGGTATGTGCTATGGTGAGCACTGTGAATTGTGTAAGGCTGATGAATCATAGAACTGTACCTCTGAAACAAATAATGCATTATATATTAAAAAAAAAAGATAGTAGGAAGGGAGAAATGAAGGGGGAATTGGAGGGGGAGATGAACCATGAGAGGCTATAGACTCTGAAAAACAAACTGAGGGTTCTAGAGGGGAGGGGGGTGGGGGATGGGTTAGCCTGGTGATGGGTATTAAAGAGGGCATGTACTGAATGGAGCACTGGGTGTTATACACAAACAATGAATCATGGAACACTACATCAAAATAAAAGTAAATAAAAATATCCTGTAATAACTTATTATTGTATTTAGGATCAAAACCAAACTTTCAACCTTGGCCTGTAAGACTCTACATATTCTGACTTCTACCTGCTCCATTCTACAAGTCATCTCTTCTTTTTCTGGGTTCCAGTTACTGGGGCTTTCTTTCTCTTAAACATGCCAAGTTCTTCGTGGTCTTTGCATCTGTTATTACTGTTTTCTTTCCTTGATTTTCCTATTTCTATGAAAAATGCCATTGGAATTTTGATAAGAGTTGCATTAAATCTGTAGATTGTTAAAATGTCCATCCTACCCAAAACAATTCTAATTCTTACCATATACAAGCATGGAAAATCTTTCCACTTATTTGTGTCTTCAATTTCTATCATCGGTTTCTTATAGTTTTCCATGTACAGGTCTTCCACCTACTTGGTTAAATTTATTCTGAGGTATTTTATTCTTTTTGTTGTAAATGTAAATGGGATTATTTTCTTAATTTCTCTGATAGTTTGTTATAGCATTAAAAAACACAACTGATTTTTGTATGTTGATCTATCTAGTCACTTGGCTGTTTATTATTATTCTAACAGGTTTTTGGTGGAGTATCTAGGGTTTTCTATATAACATCATATCATCTGCAGTAGTCACAGTTATACTTCCTCCTTTTTTTGAGAGAGAGAGAGAGAGAGTGCGTGCGTGCACAAGAGCAGGTGAGCATGAGGGGTTGGGGAGGGGCAGAGGGAGAGAGAGAACCTTAAGCAGGCTCCACACCCAGTGTGGAGCCCAACACTGGGTTTGATCTCATGACCCTGAGATATGACCTGAGCTGAAATCAAGAGTCAGACGCCTAACCAACTGAGCCACCCAGGTGTCCTGTACTTCCTCCTTTCTTATTTGGATGATCTTCATTTCTCTTTCTTGCCCAATTGTTCTGGCTAGGACTTCTGATAACTATGTTGAATAGAAGTGGCAAAAGTGGGCATCTTTGTTCTTGATCATAAGGAAAAGGCTTTTACCTTTTCACCATTGAGTATAATATTAGTTATGGGCTTGTCTTCTTTTTGACCTTCATTATGTTGAGGTATGTTCTCTCTATACCCACTTTGTTGACAGTTTTTATAATAAATGGACATTAAATTTTGTCAGATGTTTTTGTACATCTGTTGATATAATTTTTATCCTTCATTTTGTTAATATGGTGCATCATATTGATTGATTTTCAAATATCAAAACATCTTTCCATTCCTGGAATAAATACCACTTGATCCTGGTATATTTTCCTTTTAATATACTGTTGAAATCAATTTGCTAATATTTTCTTGAGGATTTTTATATCAATGTTCATCAGGGATATTGATCCATGATTCTCTTTTCTTATAGTGTCCTTGTCCGGTTTTGGTATCAGGGTATTGCTGGTCTTATAAAATGAGTTCAGAATTGTTCTCTTCTATTTTTTTGGAAGAGGTTGAGATGGATTGTTCTTTTTTAAATGTTTGGTACAATTCACCAGTGAAGCTGTCTAATCCTACATTTTTCTTTGTTGGGGCAAGTTTTTGATTACTCATTAACTCTCCATACTAGTTATCAATTTATATTTTCTGTTTCTTCCTGATTCAGTCTTGGTAGGTTGTATGTGACTAGGAATTTATCCATTTCTTCTAGGTTGTCCAATTTACTGGTGTATAATTGATAGTAGTGTCATATGATCCTTTGTGTATCTGCTGTATCTACTGTAATGTTTCTTCTTTCATTTCTAATTGAGTCCTCTCTCTTTCTTGATGAGTCTTAGCTAAAGGTTTGCCAATTTTGTCTGTATTTTAAAAAAGCAAAACAAAACAAAACCAACAGCTCTTAGTTTCATTGATCTTTTCTATTTGCAGTCTCTATATGTTATTTCCACTTTGTTCTTTATTTCTTTCCTTCTATTAACTTTGGGCTTCATTTGTTCTACCTTTTCTAGTTACCTGAGGTATAAAGATAGGTTGTATATTTAAGATTTTTGTTTTCTGATAGGCATTTATTGCAATGAACTTCCCCATTAGAACTGCTTGTGCTGTATCCCATAAAGTTTTGGTATGTTGTTTTTTTCCATTTTCATTTGTTTCATGGTATTTTTTTTTTTTGCTACCTTTTGATTCTTCGACTCATTGTTCAGTAGCATGTTGTTTTTAACCACATATTTGTAAATTTTCCAGTCTTCTTGTAATTAATCTCTAATTTCATACCATTGTGGTCCAGAAAGATGCTTAATATGATTTCAATCTTAAATTGGTTAAGACTTGTTTTATGGCTTAATATCTGGTTTATTTTGGAGAATATTCCATGTGTACTTGAGAAGATATGTATTCTATTGCTTATGGAAAGAATGTTCTGTATATGTGTTAGGTCCATCTGGTTTCAAGTGTTGTTTGAATCTAATGTTTTCTTATTGATTTTTTGTCGGGATGATCTATCCATTGGTAAAAGTGAGGTATTGAAGTCCTCTATAATTGTATTGCTGTCTATTTCTCCCTTTAGGTCTGTTAATATTTGCTTTATATATTTAGGTTCTCCTATGTTGGGTACATAAATACTTATTATATCCTCTTGTTAGATTGGCCCCTCCTTTAATTATATAATTACCTTTGTCTCTCATTGTGTTCTTTGTCTTAAGGTTTATTTTTTCTGATATAAGTGTAGCTACCCAAGCTTTCTATTGGTTTACATTTGCATAGAGTATCTCTATCCCTTCACTTTTAGTTTGTGTAATTCCTTACATGTAAAGTGAGTCTATTTCAGGCAGCATATGAATTTTTTTTAATCCATTCAACCACTCTATGTCTTTTTATTGGATAATTTGGTCCATTTGCATTTAAAGTGATTTTTGATAGGTATGTACTTACTGCCATTTTATTAATGATGTTCTGGCTGTTTTGTTCTGTTCATTTTTTCTCTTACCTTCTTCTCTTGTGATTTGATTATTTTCTTTTGTGCTAGGCTTAGATACTTTTGTATCTAAGGCCAACATAAAACAACATACTTATAATAGTCTATTTTAAGTTCATAACAACTTAAGTTTGAACGCATTCTAAAGTTCTAGCTTTGTTAACCACCCACTCCCAAGATTTACGTCATTGACGTCACAATTTACATCGTTTTGTGTATCCCTTAACAAATTATTGTGGTTTTACTTATTTTTACTACTTTTGTCATCTAACCTTTATATTATCTTTATAAGTGACTAGTACCTTTACAACATTACATTATTCCAAATTTTATTATATCTTTCCCTTTACACATAAGGTTTATATTTTCATATGTTTTCTTATTACTAATTAGTGCCCTTTAATATCTGCTTAAAGAAATCTCTTTAACATTTCTTTTAAGGCCATTCTAGTGATGACTTCTTTTAGTTTTTGCTTGTCAGAAATCTCTTTATCTCTCCTTCAGTTCTGAAGGACAACTTTGCCAAGTAGACTATCCTTGGTTGGCAGTGTTTTTCTTTCAGTGCTTTGAATAAATCATGCTATTCCTTCCTGCCCACAAATCTTCTGCTGAAAAAAAATTGTTTTTCTCTTGCTTTATTTAAGATTAGCTCTTTAACTTTTGATTATAATGTGTCTTGGAATGGGTCTCTTTGCCTCATCCTTTTTTTTTTTTTTTGGAACTCTGTGGGCTTTCTGGATCTGGATGTCTGTTTCCTTCTTCACATTAGAGGAGTTTTTAACTATTATTTCTTTAAATAAGTTTTCTGCCCCTTTCTGACACTGTTCTCCTTCTAGGACCCCTATAATGCCAATGTTGGTGTGCTTGATGATGTCCCATTAGTCCCTTAGGCTATTTTCCCTTTTTTTTTTTCTGCTTTGATTGGGAAAAGTAAAAAGTATGACGATAAAAGCACAAAGGGCAATGGGTAAAAATATAAATATACTATTGTAAGATATCTTTCGTGCTATAATTAAAAATAATCAAGGCCAATATAAAAGATAAAGTGGAATAGAAAAGATGAAAACAATAATAAATATTATTAGAAGAAAGTAGGATAAAGGAAAAATAACTGAAAAAGGTGGCACAAATAGAAAACAAATGGCAAAATGTCCAACTTAAACCAAACTATATCAGTAATTACTTAGAGAAGTAATCAATTATCAGCAACCCTTTAATCCACACAAACTCCCAAAACTAATTGTTATCAAATTTAATTAATGGTCTCTAATCATAAGTTATGATGTGTTTGTCCGGGTAGTACTGAGTTATTTCAATGTGTAGGAGGAGAATATTGAAGTGGACAACATGACATAATTATTCTATTCTCAGTCCTTTCCTAAAGGAGGAAAAAACACTTGGTATATCATTAGAAATTACTATTTTCAAAATTCTTTTATGTAAAATAAAAGATTAGCCTGAAATAGTTCTATTTCTAAATATTTAAAAATTCTGAGGCCATGTAGTAAACTAACAAACACCAAAAGAAAGATTATGCATTAAAAATAAATATTAGTTCTCTGTGACTACTCATGCTAAAAGTTGAAGAAAAAAGGATCTCAAATTCTGTATATTACAAAATCTGTTGGATGATAATGTGTGGATAACTTTTGCTCATTCAGACTTTGTTAAAAATTAAAAATTAAGGGGTGCTTGGGTGGCTCAGTCAGTTAAACTTCTGGCTTTGGCTCAGGTCATGATCCCAGGGTCTGGGATAGAGCCCCGCATAGGGCTCCCTCCTCCACAGGGGGCCTGCTTCTTCCTCTCCCTCTGCCTGATGCTCCCCCTGCTTATGCTTGTACTCTCTGTCAAATAAATAAATAAAATCTTTAAAAAATAAAATTTACACTGCAAATTCAGAACTAAATGTCTTTAAAAAATTCACGTAAGACAAATGACTATATTACTGAAATATGTTGACACATAAGTGTATAAATTTAAAGTGTACATGTTAATTTGAAACATTTATAGATTATGATTGCTATTGTAGAGATAATTAGCACCTCTATCAAGTTACATAATTGTTCTTTCATTTTAGTGGTAAGATCTTTAAGATCTAGTCTCTTAGCAAGTTTGATGATTATGATACAATATTGTCTATATTCACTACAATGTGCATTAGATCTCTAGGACTTATTTACTATTTGTTGGAAGTTTGTACCCTTAAACAACATGTGTCCTATCCTCTATTATAACCATTTTACTTTCTATTTTTATGAGTTTGGCTTTTTTTAGATTCTACATGTAAGTGATATCATCTACTACTTGTCTTTTGTGGTCTCATCTCACTTAGCATAATATGCTCAAGGTCCATTAATGTTGTCACAAATGGAAGGATGTCCTCCTTTCTCATGACTGAATATTATACACACACACACACCATCTTCTTTATCCATTCATTCATACATGGAATTTACATTGTTTCCAGATTTTGCTATTGTGAATAATGTTGCAATAAATGTGGGAGCTCATATCTCTTCAATATTCTGTTTTCATTTCCTTTGTTTATATATCCAGTAGTGGAATTGCTGGATCATGTGGCAGATTGATTTTTAATATTTTGAGGAATCTCCATGTTGTTTTTCATAGCAGTTAAACCAATTTACATTCCCACCAGCAGTGTATAAGGGTTCCCTTTTGTCCATATCCTTTCCAACACTTATTTCTTGTCTTCTTGATTATAGCCATTCTAACAAATGCAGTGATAGCTGTTTTTTTTTTTTTTTATTTGACAGGATAGAGAGAATACAAGCAGGGGTAGTGGCAGACAGAGGTAGAGGGAGAAGCAGGCTCCCTGCTCAGCAGGGAGCCTGATGTGGGACTCCATTATAGGATCCTGGGATCATGACCTGAGCCAAAGGCAGATGCTTAACCAGCTGAGCCACCCAGGTGCCCTGCTCACTGTGGTTTTGATTTGCATTTTCCTGATGATTAGTGATGTTGAACAACTTTTCATTGTACTTGTTGGCCATTTGGATGTCTTTTTTGGAATAATGTCTTTTTTATTTAGATGTATGAGTTCTTTACAGATGTGGGTATTAATTTCTTATCTGATATATGGTTTGCACTTTTCTCTCAGGTTGCCTTTTCAGTTTGTTAATTGTTTCCTTTGCTGTGCCAAAACTTTTATTTTTGCCTTTGTTGTTTGTGATTTTGATGTCCTATCCAGAAAAAACATTGCCAATACCAAAGTCAAGGACCTTTTTCTCTACGTTTTCTTCTGGAAGTTTTATGGTAAAAACTTGGTATCAGGTCTTACCTGATAAGTCTTCATTACATTTTAAGTTAATTTTTGTGAATGGTGTAATATAGGGCTCCAGTTTAATTGTTCTGTATGTTTATCCGGTTTTTTCAATACCACTTGTTGAAGAGACTGTCATTTCCCCATTGGCTGTCTTGTCAAATATTAGTTGCCTATATATACAGTGTTGAATTCTGAACTCTCTGTTCTGTTCCATTGGTCTGTGTATCTATTTTTTTATGCCAATACCATACTCTTTTTTATTAATAAAGCTTTGTAGCATATTTTAAAATCAGGACATGTGCTACCTCTGGCTTTGTTCTTTTCCCCCAGGATTGCTTTGGCTATTTGGGGTCTTTGGTAGTTTCATATAAATTTTAGGAATTTTTTTCCTGTTTTTGTGAAAAATGCCGTTGGTATTTTTGTACGGATTGCATTGAATCTATAGCTGGCTTGAGTAGTATGGACATTTTAACAATAATCTTCTTATCAATGAACACAGGATATCTTTTCATTTGTGTGTTCTTTGATTTCTTTTAACAAAGCTTGTATTTTTTCTTGTACAGATCTTTCACTTTCTTAAAGTCTGGATATTACTGTTTTTGATGCTATTATGAATGGGATAGTTGTCTTTATTTCTTTTTCAGATGTTTCATTATTAGTATATAGAAATGCAACTGATTAGTATATAGAAATGCAAATATTGATTTTATATCCTACAACTTCACTGAATTTGTTGATTAGTTCCAATAGTTTTTTGGTTGAGTCTTGGTGATTTTCTATATACAAAATCATATAATCTGCAAAGAGCAAAATTTTCTTCCTTTTTGATTTATATGTCTTTTATATCTTTGTTTTGCCTAATTGTTCTGTCTAGGACTTCCAGTACTATATTGAATAAGAGTGATGAGAGTAAGCACCCTTGTTTTTTTTCTTGATCTTAGAGGAAAAGCTTTCAATTTTTTCTGACTATAATGTTAACTGTGGCGTTGCTTTATATAGCCCTTATTTTAAAAAATATTTTATTTATTTGACAGAAAGAGAGCACAATCAGGGAGAGCAGGAGGGAGAGGGAGAAGCAGGCCCTCTGCCCCCTTGGCAGAGCGGGATCCTGATGCCGGACTTGATCCCAGGACCCTGGGATCATGACCTGAGCCAAAGGCAGATGCTTAACTGACTGAGCCACCCAGGCACCCCGTCTATGGCCCTTATTATGTTGAGGTTATATATATATTAGAAAAGGATGTTGCATTTTGTCAATTGCTTTTTCTACATCAATTGAGAAGATCATGTGATTTTTATCTTTGATTCTATTAAGGTGATCTATTACATTTATTGCTAGGTTGAAGGCTGCTTCAACCCAGGGATAAATCCCATTTGGTCAATGTGTATATTCATTTTTTGTATGTGTGTGTGTGTGTTTTCAAGGAACTGAATTTTTAACTTTATTTAATTTTAATTAACATAAATTTAAAAAGACTCAATTCAGTTGTCAGAAAAATTATTAAATATATCTGGGATAATTTGGGTATGTGAATGTACTTTTTCAACTGTAAGTTTTGTGCACTCTAATTTTGTGCACTATTTTTTTAATTTTATTTTATTATGTTAGTCACCATACAATACATCATCAGTTTTTGATGTAGTGATCCACGATTCACTGTTTTTACATAACACCCAGTGCTCCAGGCAGTACGTGCCCTCCTTAATACCCATCACTGGGCTAGCCCATCCCCCCACCCCCTCCCCTCTAGAACCCTCAGATTGTTTCTCAGAGTCCATAGTCTCTCATGGTTCATCTCTCCCTCCGATTTCTGCCCCCTTCATTTTTCCCTTCCTTCTCCTAATGTCCTCCATACTGTTCCTTATGTTCCACAAGTAAGTGAAAGCATATGATAATTGACTTTCTCTGCTTGACTTATTCATTTTTAATGTGTTCTTGATTAGGTTTGCTAATATTTTGTTACCTAATATTTTTTGCTAGCATTTTTGCATCCATATTCATCAAGGATATTCGTCTAGTTTTCTGTTGTATCTTTATCTGGGTTTGGTATCTAGTAATGCTGACCTTGTAAAATGAGCTTGAAGTGTTCCCTCCTCTTCAGTTCTCTGAAAGACATTGAAAGGATTGACATTAATTCTTTTTTAAATACTTGGTAGAATTTGCCTGTGACACTATCTGGTCTGAGAATTTTCTTTGTTGGCAGGTTTTTGCTTAGTGATTCCATATCTTTACCTGTTACTGGTATTTTCAGATTTTTTACTCCTTCCTGACTTAGTCTTGGTAGCTTGTGTGTTTCTAGAAATTTATACACTTTTTATAGGTACCTAATTTGTTGACATATAACTGTTCATAGTAGTCTCTTATGATCTTGTATATTTTTGTTCTATCAATTGTTTTGTCTTCTCTTTCTAATTTTGATTCTTATTTTGATACTTATTCTAGCTAAAGATTCATCAGTCTTGTTTATCTTTGCAAAAAACTAATTCTTAGTTTTGTTGATTCTTTTTGTTTTTATAGTTTCTATTTCATTCCTCTGCTAACTTTGGGCTTAATTTGTTTTTGTTTTTCTAGTTCCTTGAGGTATAAAGTTAGGTTGAGATTTTTCTAATTTCTTAATACATGTTTTTATTACTGTAAACTTTTGTGTTAGAACTGCTTTTGCTGTTAGAAGTGGGTTTGTTCTATATTGGCCCTTATTATGTTGAGGTTATGTTCCTTCTAGATGCAATCTATATCCTGTAAATTTTGACATGTTGTATTTTCATTTTTATTTGTTTCAAGGTAATTTCTGTTTTCTTTTTTATTTTTATGACCCATTGATCATTCATTTTTTTTGAGTGACATCCTTTTTATTTTTATTAAATTTTATTTTATTTTATTATGTTAGTCATCATACAATACATCATTAGTTTTTGATGTAGTGATCCACAATTCACTGTTTTCGTATAACACCCAGTGCTCCAGGCAGTACATACCCTCCTTAATACCCATCACCAGGCTAACCCATTCTCCCACCCTCCTCCCCTCTAAAACCCTCAGTTTGTTTCTCAGAGTCCATAGTCTCTCATGGTTCATCTCTCCCTCCGATTTTCCCCCCTTCATTTTTCCCTTCCTTCTCCTAATGTCCTCCATGCTGTTCCTTATGTTCCACAAGTAAGTGAAACCATATGATAATTGACTTTCTCTGCTTGACTTATTTCACGTAGCATAATCTCCTCCAGTCCCATCCATGTTGATGTAAAAGTTGGATATTCATCCTTTCTGATGGCTGAGTGATATTCCATTATATATATGGACCACATCTTCTTTATCCATTCATCTCTTGAAGGGCATCTCAGCTCTTTTCATAGGGTGTCTTCGCTTTTAAAAATGTGTTCTTTGAACTGAATTATTTCTATATTTCTATCCTTCAAGTCACTTACTTATTCTTCTATCCTTTCTGCCCTGTTAACCTATGCTCCCAATGTATTCATCTCAATCATTGAATTCTACAGCTCCAGAACTTTGTTTGGTTCTTTTTTATAATTTCAGTCTCTTCAATAAAAAGGAGTTCTTTACCACTCTTTTTTTTTTTTTTATTTTTTTGGTAGCTGTATGAATTTTTTCATAAAAGTTATTTTGAATTCTTTACCAGTTAGATTGCAATATTCCATGCTTTTGAGTTCATTTGCTGCAGAATTTTTTTTGTGATATATATTTCCTTGATTTTTCATGATGTTTAACCATTTGCATGTAGGGTAGCACAGACTCTCCTCAGTTAAGAATTTGTTTCTTACAATTCAACAGGCTGACAATTAGAATTCTTTCTCTAATACATTAGAAAGTGGCTATAGCTCAAGTTTGTGGATTCTCCTCCTGGAAGAGCTAGTTATAGAGGTAGGAAAGAGGCATCTGGGACTTTGGGGGGTCCCCCACTGGCCCAGTAGGGGGATATTCAAGTGAGGCACTCCTGGAGGTTCATGGCATATCTTCCCCAGAAATCCTGAAGCAAACATCAGGAAATATGTTCCTTCAGTGCCCTTAGAAAAGATTATCTGCCTCCTTCACTTTCCTTCTGCACTCCTCCATCACACTACCCCACCCTCCACCAACACCAGAGGTCTCACCTCAGCAATTCAGGTGCCTGTAAAGAAACGGATCCCTTTATCTGTGCCCCAAATACCTTGGGCACCTGGGTGGTCACTTGTCACTTTTGCTTTCCATCTCCTCTGTTGGAGAGGTAACCTCTGATCTTGCCAAAAGCCCAGTGCTGACTTGGCAAGTTCTGTCTCCCCTGCCTCAAAACTTGTCTTTGTTCCTCTCTGATGGCATGCTGGATTCCGCTGTCAGGCAGGCTCAATCTCCACAAATTCTCCATCTTCCATGGGAATCCATCCAGTTTTGTTCCCTCTCCATTCCCCCTTTCCTGACTGTGTTGATTTGGGGTAGGGCAGGCTCACTAACACCCTTGGATCCACTGCTCCCACTGAGGTCTTGTCTGCCCACTTTTGGATGCACTGGTGGGCAAAAATCCTGGGTGTTCTGTTAAAATGTGCAGAGGAGCTTAGAGTCAGTTATGGATGTCCAATTAATTGTAAATCAAGGGAGAGAGAGAAAAAAGGAATGGCTCACACTACCATGATGCTGACATCCAAAAGTGACTTCTGCCTGAATTTTCAGAGGCAATATTTTCTTTACTTTGTATAATGAAAAAAATGAGGAAATAAGCTAAAATATATATTTTTAATATAAAACAAAGGGACTTTGAAAGTGGAGGCAACAGATGATTAGTTTGCTCTATAATACAAATTAGTCTCCCTGAGGTTTTCACACTTGATGGAAAAGTATGTGCCAGCAAAATCCTTCTCTAAAACCTTCCTTGCCTTAAATGATAAAAAAAATGGATTTGAATAAGATTCACCCAGAATGAAAAAAAGATGAGTTCAGAATGATAAGAGACAAAGAAGTCATGAAAGATAGTCTCTGAAAGCAAGGAAAGTAACACCTGGCTTCCATAGCACAGAATGAAAGAATAAGCAGTACCACATCAATATAGCACCGTGTTTACCAAATGGATAAACTTAATTATTCCATGAGTATTTAGTGAACTTCCATAATTGAAACTGATGTTTTTTATTAATACCCCTATGGATTTCCCTCTTTGCTGCCAAGTTCAAGTGGCTTGAATTGATTATAAAGAAAAAAATGCTGTTTTCAAACCTAACATTATCTCTATGCTGAGCATAGACAAGCTAATAGAGATTGAGGCTATTTTTTTTTTTTAAATTTGTAAAAGTAGTACTGAAATTAAATAATTGGGGAATGAAAAAAATGATATGCTTGAAATTCAATAATTATTAAGTTTAAAATTTGCCACTGCCATTTTCATGGGATATTTTCTCTACATTTTTGTGTTTCCCTGATATTTTGTCATTTTTCAATAATGGAATATTCTGGAAACTGGTATGGGGTTAAAGAAAAGGAGCATAATATTCACCATTTACCTGTTCATAGTTATTCAGGCACTTTTATTTTAAAATGTTAATAGCTGATATACTTGTTTCTGTATATTAGTGAGTTTCTTGAAAAATTAATATATTTTACCTTTTATCTTTAAAATGTCAACTTATTGTAATGAATTTAATGGAGGGTTTTAATAATTATGGTATTTCATTGAATAAAAAAGTAGATGACAATCACTTTTACACAAAACTTATTTCATTTTGACCATAAACTGTTATATTCTGGAAAAGTCTGGTGAGTTATTTCAATGGTGTTAAGAAATACTATTGTTGCTTTCAAGTAAATTATGGATTATTTGTGGCATAGAATGAGGTCCTTTGCAATAACATGTATTGACGGCTTGATTATTTTTAGCTCAGTCATGGAAAAATGCCTGAAACATTTGGAGACTGGTGTCTAGACAATTCAGAAAGCTGACTTAAAGGCAAAAAGAATTGTTGGTTTGGATTTCCTAAGGTGTATATGAAATTATTAGGATACTGTATGTGGAATAAAATGAACACTTTTTCTGAGATATTGTTGAGGTCTTTAACATGGAGAGGGAGTGCTCAAAAACAAAGACATTTCTTTAGCGAATTATTAGAAAACGTGTACTTCACTATCCTTTTTATCAGTAGGAAACAGATTCAAGGAGAAGACTGATAGACCACAAAGGAAAAGAATGCTATTATTTGTGCAATTTGTGGGGCTATTACAAGAAAATAGTTTTGCTATCCAAACACTACCCCTCTTCTGGAAGTAATGAAGACTTTTTCTCACTTCACCTGTGGTATAGAGGATGCTTTGTTCTATATAACCAGCCTAACAATGGACTGATATAAAAGCTGAGAAAATATGACCAAAATTAACTTTACACTGTCATCTTAATTTTAAGAGATTAGTGTATAAAATATACCTTATCAAGTCCTAGAGTCCATAGTCATTAGAAGTGAGCAACAGATTGGTATCATACTTCCTGATGGCAGAAAAAAAGGAGAGTGAATTATAGTGTCCAAGAAATAAAATCACACAGTTCATAAGAATAGGCTTAACTACTGTTGGACTTGAAACCTGAGAGAAAGTAGTCAATAAATGATGTCACCAACATCCCTATGACAAACATGGTATTAAGTTTCAACTGAGTAATTCTTGTATGGACTCAAAATGTGAGCCAAACACAAAGCAAATCAGTAAGGAAAATTCTACAAGGCAAGAAAACTGTGTTACTTATCTCGGCAGCTTTCTGATTATCTAGTTTGATCTAAGGAAAAAACCAACAAAACACCTATCCTTTAGCTCTGGGTTTTCTGTAGTTCAGTCACATAAGGTCTTTGTTAACTTGCAGATCCCAGTACTTTATTTAAAGGTATTCTATGGGCCACATATCAATCACCTTAAACATGGCATTAAGCAGTCTTTCATGAATATTGTATGAGTGAGGATTATATTCAGCGGGAACTGTGGAACACCTAACATCATGAGCTTAGACAAGGGGTACTACTCATGTCACAAAGTGTGAAGGAGACAAGAAAGGGCAGTTCCTCAGCATCATCAAGGACCCAGGCATTCTATCTTCTTGCTCTGCAGTCTTAAGCATGTGGCTCTCATCCATTCAGTCAGAAAATTTTTCTGTACCTTCAATGTATCATATTTGAGCAGGAAGAAAAGGGAAACACAAAGAAATGAAGGAAGATTCAGTCTTATTCTGTCCTTTGGAAAAGAAATTTCTAAGAGTCCCATCTTGTTATATCTTATAATTTGTATTACATTTCAGTCATTTGAATTAAGTCATATGGCTACTGCTAGAAGCAAGAATGTCTGAGATGGTGGGCAGTTTAAAGAAAGCACATGGCTGCACCATAGAAAAAGTGGAATTCTCTTAATAAGAGGAAAGAATGTGTTTGTTGGCACCCAGCTGTGTCTGCCATATATATCATTTCTTGCAATCAAGGTTTAAGGAAAAATGGTCATCAGAAAGATCATGGCTATATTTTATGTCAAGAATATGAAGTGCAGTTGTGCTATGTTGTCAGGGAAGTGCAACCTTGTGTTCGATGTGCAACTGAACAGAGAAAGGTGCTGATATCCTCTCATGAAAGTAAATAAGCCTCACCAAGGTAGAGGCTTAAAACATAGTCAATCCTGTGTCCAGGTTTGTACTAAGGAAATACTTGAGTATGGAATAGTAGCTTGTCTCAGAAAATAACCATGGTCCCATTTAACACATTTAAAAAACAAATGTGTTAAGATATTCAGTAAATGATCAATTCATTCAGCAAATATGTTTTTGTGTCTTTTATACACAAGGCACATACCAGGTATTATGGATGACACCAAGAGGGAACAGGCACAGGCTTTATATACAGTATTGTTGTTTGCTAGGAGAGATTCATATGTACAAGTAGCTATTAAAATCTATATAAATGACAACATAGAATATATCAGTATATATTAGGAAAGGCCTGACACAATTGCATGAGATTTGAATTTATTTCCTGATGATGGAGATGTAAATAATAGAATTGAAGGTGACATAGGTCGATGAGTGTGACAGTCTGGAGAGACTTTGGAGCCAAAAATCCTAGGTTCAGTTCTCTCTAGATCGGCCACTGACACCTGTATGATCTTACATAGAGATGCAGCTAGCCTCACAGGGTCTATTTTTATTAATAGGTATAAAAAGGTCAGTTCTATCTTTACCACCTACCTCATTATGGTTCTGGCTTTCAAAAAGTATAGATAGAAAAATCTGTTAATTTGATACTACATGTTTGCAAAGAAATAGCCTCAAAGATAGCAATACCATACTACCTTATTTTTCCTCTGGATTGTTTTGTACTTTTATAATCTAAAAACTTTAATCTTAATTAAAGGTAAAATATTTTCTGTTGCTCCATGAAACTCAGGAAATAGTGAACATTTTAGGGGAAAATAACGTGAAGATGTAAAATATAACATCATCTATAACATATTCTTATTTGTATATTTAAGTTTGCAGTTAAGTTTGAATAGACACTTTTACAAATTTTATTTAAATTCAATTAATATATATTGTATTATTAGTTTCAGAGGTAGAGTTCAATGATTCATCAGTTGCATATAATACCCAGTGCTCATTAGATCACCTGCCCTTCTTAATGCCTGTCACCTAGTTACCCCATCACACTGCCCACCTCCCCTCCAGCAGTTTGTTTTCTATGATTAAGAGTCTCTTATGGTTTGTGTACCTCTCTGATTTCATCTTATTTTATTTTTCCCTCCCTTCCCCTATGATCCTCTGTTTTGTTTCTTAAATTCCACATAGGAGTGAAATCATATGATAATTGTCTTTTTCTGGTTGACTTATTTCACTTAGCATAGTACCCTCTAGTTCCATCCATGCTGTTGCAAAAGGGACGATTTCATTTTTTTTTGATGTCTGAGTAATATTCCAGTGTGTGTGTGTGTGTGTGTGTGTGTGTGTGTGTGTGTGTGTGTATCACATCTTCTTTATCCATTCATCTGATGATGGACATCTGGGGCTCTTTCCATAGTTTGGCTATTGTGGACATTGCTGCTATAAATATTGGGGTGCAGGTGTCCCTTTGGATCACTATTTGTATCCTTTGAGTAAATAACTAGTAGTGCAATTGCTTGACTGTAGGGTAGCTCTATTGTTAACTTCTTGAGGAACCTCCACACTCACTGCTTTCCAGAGTGGCTGCACCAGCCTGCATTCCCACCAATTGTGTAGGAGGGTTCCCCTCTCTCTATATCCTCACCAAGATTTGTTGTTTCCTGACTTGTTAATTTTAGCCATTCTGACTGGTGTGAGGTGGTATCTCATTGTGGTTTTGATTTTTTTTTTTCTCTGATGCTGAGTGATGTTGAGCATTTTTTCACTTGTCTGTTGGTCATTTGTATGTCTTCCTTGGGAAAAAAGGACTGTTCATGTCTTCTGCCCATTTCTTGACTGGATTATTTGTTTTTTGGGTATTGAGTTTGATAAGTTTTTTTAGAGATCTGAGATACTAGCCCTTTATCTGATAAGACACTTGCAAATATCTTCTTCCATTCCATAGGCTGTCTTTTGCTATGCAAAACTTTTTATCTTGATGAAGTCCCAATAGTTCATTTTTGCCCTTGCTTCCCTTGGCTTTGGAGACAGATCTAGCAAGAAGTTGCTGTGGCTGAGGTTGAAGAGGTTGCTGCCTGTGTTCTCCTCTAGGATTTTGATGGATTCCTGTCTCACATTTAGGTCTTTCATCCATTTTGAGTTTATCTTTGTGTGTGGTGTAAGAAAATGGTCCAATTTCATTCTTCTATATGTGGCTGTCCAATTTTCCTAGCACCATTTGTTGAAGAGACTGTCTTTTTTCCATTGGATATTCTTTCCTGCTTTGTTGAAGATTAGTTGACCATAGAGTTGAGGGTCCCTTTCTGGGTTCTCTATTCTGTTCCATTGATCTATGTGCCTGTTTCTGTGCCAGTACCATACTATGTTGATGATTACAGATTTGTAATAAATTTTGAAGTCTGGAATTGTGATGCTACCAGCTTTGGTTTTCTTTTTCAACATTATTCTGGCTATTCAGGGTCTTCTCTGGTTCCATACAAATTTTAGGATTATTTGTTCCAGGTCTGTGAAAAATGATGATGGTATTTTGATAGGTATTGCATTGAATGTGTAGATTGCTCTGGGTAGCAAAGACATTTTCACAATATTTGTTTTTCAAATCCATGAGCATGGAACATTTTCCCATTTCTTTATGTCTTCCTCAATTTCTTTCATGAGTATTCTATAATTTTCTGAGTACAGAAGCTTTGCCTCTTGGGTTAGTTTATTCCTAGGCATCTTATGGTTTTGGGTGCAATTGTAAATAGGATCAACTCCTTAATTTCTCTTTGTTCTGTGTCATTATTGGTGTATAGAAAGTGCATTGATTTTATATCCTGCCACATTGCTGAATTCCTCTATGAGTTCTGGTATTGTTTTAATGGATTTTCCACATAGAGTAGCATGTCATCGGCGAAGAGTGAAAGTTTGACTTCTTTTTTGCCAATTCAGATGCCTTTTATTTCTTTTTGTTGTCTGATTGCTGAGGTTAGGACTTCTAGTACTATGTTGAACAACAGTGATGAGAGTGGACATCCCTGCCATGTTCCTGACCTTAGGGGAAAAGTTCTCGGTTTTTCCCTGTTAAGAATGGTATTTGCTGTGGGCTTTTTGAATATGGATTTTCTGATATTGAGGCACGTTCCCTCTATCCCTACACTGTGGAGAATTTTTTTTTAAGATTTTATTTATTTATTTGACAGAGAGAAACACAGCGAGAGAGGGAACACAAGCAGGGGGAGTGGGAGAGGGAGAAGCAGGCTTCCTGCCAAAGAGGGAGCCTGATGCAGGGCTTGATCCCAGGACCCTGGGATCATGACCGATCATGACCCTGGGAGCCGAAGGCAGACACTCAATGACTGAGTCACCCAGGCACCCCTGTGGAGAGTTTTAATCAGGAAAGGATGCTGTATTTTGTCTCTGCATCAACTGAGAGGTTCTTGTCCTTTCTTTTATTAATGTGATGTATCACATTGATTGATTTGTGGATGTTGAACCACCCTTGCAGCACAGGAATAAATCCCACTTAGTTGTGGTGAATAATCCTTTTAATGTGCTATTGGGTCCTATTGGCTAGTATTTTGGTGAGGATTTTTGCATCCATGTTCACCAGGGATATTGGTCTGTAATTCTCCTTTTTGATGGGGTCTTTGTTTGGTTTTGGGATCAAGGTAATGCTGGCCTCATAGAAAGAGCTTGGAAGTTTTCTTTCCATTTCTGTTTTTTTGAAATGGCTTCAGAAGTATAGGTATTAATTTTTCTTTAAATGTTTGGTAGAATTCCCCTGGGAAGCCATCTGGTCCTGGACTCTTCTTGTTTGCTGGGAGATTTTTGACTACTGCTTCAATTTCCTTGCTGGTTATGGGTCTGCTCAGGTTTTCTGTTTGTTCCTGGTTCAGTTTTGGTAGTTTATACATCTCTGGGAATGCATCCATTTCCTCAGGTTTTCTAATTTGTTGGCGTATAGTCGCTCATGATATGTTCTTATAATTGTATTTCTTCAGTGTTGGTTGTGATTTCTCCTCTTTCATTCATGATTTTATTTATTTGGGTCCCTCTCTTTTCTTTTTGATAAGTCTGGCCAGGGGTTTATCAATTTTATTATTTCTTTTCAAAGAACCAGCTCTTAGTTTTGTTGATCTGTTCTACTGTTCTTTTGGATTCTATTTAATTGACTTATGCTTTAATCTTTATTATTCTCTTCTCCTGCTAGGTTTAGGCTTTGCTATTCTTTCTCTGGCTCCTTTAGGTGTAAGGTTAGCTTATGTATTTGAGACTTTTCTTGTTTCTTGAGAAAGGCCTGTATTGCTATATACTTCCCTCTTAGGACTGCCTTTGCTATATCCTAAAGGTTCTGAACTGTTGTTTCATTTTCATTTGCTTCCATGAATTTTTTTTAAATCTTCTTTTAGTAGGATGCTCTTTAACTTCTATGTATTTGTGTTCCTTCCAAATTTTCCCTTGTGATTTAGTTCAAGTTTTAAAGCACTGTTGTCTGAGAATATGCAGGGAATAATCCTAGGCTTTTAGTACCAGTTGAGACCTGATTTGTGACCCAGTATGTGATCTGTTCTGGAGAATGTTTCGTGTGCACTGGTGAAGAATGTGTATTCTGTTGCTTTAGGATGAAATGCTCTGAATATATCTGTGAAGTCCATCTAGTCCAGTAGACCCTCCTTTCTTAACATTACTATTTGTGTTGACTAGAGTGTGGCATATTGAACAATAAGTGAACTCAAAAGCCTTATTGGTCATTTTTCTCTGATATTTGGCTTCAAGATATCCTTGATGATCTGCAGAAAATTTTCAGTATGAATGTTTGCTTTAGTATGTTGAAAATTTCTTTACAATGAGCTGAGTTAAATGCATCAACTCTTGTACTTGAAACTTTGAATTAGATTGGACTAGAAGCCCCTTAAACCATTAGCCTATCATAACCAACATGTTGAAATAGTCTTGCAAATTCCCTACTGACTTTTGATAGGGTCTTTTCATATCCTTTGAGAAAGCTGATGACTTTGGTAGGCTATGGTAAATATGTTGATAATTGTTCTTAAAGATTTTATTTATTCATTTGAGAGAGAGAGAGCACAAGCAGGGGGAGAGGCAGAAGCAGACTCCCTGCTGAACTGGGAGCCTGACCTGGGACTCAATCCCAGGATCATGATTTGAGCCAAGGGCAGACACTTAACCAACTGAGCCACCCAGGTGCCCCATGTTGATAATTTCTAAATAAGGTTCTTTGTTATTTTGTATATCACATTCAAGTCTATACAATCAGATGTATTTTTAGCTAATATTTTCCAGTGAATAGTTAGTTCTTGGAGTAGGTATATGTGACTACCCCTGGGAATGGAAATCCATTTTCAACAAAAATTCATCATTTATGAACAGCTAACCCAGTAATGAATCATCTCTCAAATTGTCCAAATTGATTTTATAAAGGAAAACAAAAATTAGGAAAAGAGTAATTTTCAATTAAAGCTATCCTTTAGAGAGAGTGAGCTGGGGGGAGAGGGGCAGAGGTAGAGAATCTCAAGCAGACTCTCCCGCTGAGCACAGAGCCAGACACAGGGCTTGATCTCACGACTGTGAGATCAGAACCTGAGCCAAAATCAAGAGTCAGATGTTTAACCAACTGAACCACTCCAAATAAAGTTATTCTTTGGTTATCCTAGATGAGAGATGACTTAAGTATTATCTCCAGAAGTATCATTATTAGCTGTGATGAAATTGATCAGTCAGGTTTTACGACAATCTTACACCCATAACGAAATAAAAAAATATTAAATCATTGAAAACAACCAATATATTAGTGCTGCTTTGAGGGGCACTTGCCATTAATACCAGAACAATTGTTGTAGCCCACTTGGTAGAGTCCTGTGTAACAAGGACATGTGGTTCCATTAGATACTCAAGTTTGTTAAACAATAGTTCTCTCAGGGGTAAAGAAATGTTTTAGTTCATTCATTCAATAAATGTTTTTGAGCAGTTGCCATGGTACAGGTATAGGGCTAGACACTGTTTTCACTGGAATTGGTTAATAGTCATAACCAGAGGAAATACTAAATTTCTCCTGTAAATTTCCAAAGAATGGGCAGTTAGTTGATGGTTTTTGTTATCTGACTTTTACTGGGACAGAAAGTTTGAATATTTATTCTGTTATTCTATGATATTTTTGTAAAATCCCATTTCTGGATTTGACAAGAGGCTTCTCTATGAAGCTATGATGCATGATTGTTATAATTCTGAAAAGTGAATGTTGGTCCCATCCACATCTAACAGTTCTAAACTATGCCAATGTGCTTTTTTCCTTTGACAATTTATGTCATTAAATTTTCTGCCTTGGGGTTGGTTGAATGTTAGAGGTTGAAGTGGAAAATGGGAAATTTAAAAAAAGTGTAAATATTCAGTTTTGATATTTAAAGCAGAATTTTGCAGTAAGAAACTCATCTTGAAACTGAGATTAGTGGAGAAAGGATTTCCTAAATTCTCTTAGCTTTAATTTAATAGATCATGAAGACTAAAAACTATAATTTGAATTCCTCAAAGTGTTGAAAGGATATCTCTTTGTTCATGAAAACTAAATTTTCTGCATTAAAGAAGGACATAATGCAGTGGGTATACACACCTAACGCTTGATCCTCTAGTTTCTAGTGGGCTGTAGGGAGAAGTAAACAGGTAAGAAAAGATGAACGGCAGCCAAGGGGTAGGATGCCAGTCTCTCCAGGATCCAAGCCTTGAGTTGGTGGGGATACTTTAGAAATATCCTGATTATTCACATCAGTATGGAAATAGGGGGTGACAACATTCTACTTGTGGCACACTTTGGGGGATGCCTTATTCATGTGGCTATTGCCAGAGTGGCATGCAATGATGGCAATTCAGGTTCCTTTGGATAGGTGTTGGCTATTTGTCTTTGCGACCTCTGTACCATAGGTAAGGAAGCCACAGGTCCCAACATACCCCATTGTGGAGACCCTGGATAGCTATCTGAGAGGACTAGTAGCCTAGGTAGAGGTGGGTCAGGCACTCTGAGCTTGTAAGAAATGGCTGGAGGCATGGACATCTGTACCTAACACTCAGGTAGAACCAGTTGCATTTCAGAATTTGCACAGTTATCCCCAGCACTCAGGTGGAACCAAGTACATCAGCACCCACCAGTCCAACTATTAATTCAAAATAGAGATGAGAGAAACACAAAAGGCACTAAATGGATCCAAGGACTCCCTTTCTTAGGCAATGAGATTCCATAAAACAAAGTTATACTCTAATTGCTTTAGTCAGTCTTGGAGAAGTGAAAGGAATGGACTCAAATCTAAGAGATTTCTACTAGAGAAACCCAATTAAGATTGCCATTTAGGACGATATATTCGTCCTTTCTGTCCCAACCCTAAAGGTTGAAGACCCATACAATAGTTTAGAAGCAATAGAGAATCAGACAATTATATTTTTGTTGCCTATTGAATTTCTAACCTCTTAATAAACATTTATAAAAATCTCTATAAAAATATATTTATCAAGACTTTATATATGCTGTATATATGAGTTCCAGAGAACTAACCTCAAAAATGTCATGGATATCTACCTAAAATTTCATTTGCTTCTAAGAATGGACTAAAATTGCTTTTGAAAAGGAACTGAAGGTGTTTTTCACAATGCCTAATATTTGGTACTGATCTGGGGCCTGTGGGGTGGGGAGTTGGAAATAATCACATTTTTCTTGTCAGCAGTTGACATTGTAGGAGGTTGGTAAAATGAGTCAGGGAAGAAACTAAACTTATACTTGTTAAATCCTAAAGAACTATTGCATATAACTATAGGAACTGAAAAGGAACATATGACTAAAAGTAATAGAAGGTGAGTTGATAAAATGAGTTGAATACCCAATTTTCCCTTTGGCATTCCATTGAAAACCAAAAATAACTACTTCTAATTAATTTTTATTTTCTTCTAACTTTTTTATTTCCCATATCACTGTTTTACTCACTAAGCCATAACCGCATGGAAATCTGCCCATTAGTTTTTCAATTATGGGGAAGAAATCAGAAATCTGTATGTTTTGCTTACTTAGGACAAGATAGGGGAGGTATCGCTTCAAAGGAGAGTTTGCATGTTTCTAAAATAACATTGACCACTACATCTGAAACTAATGATGTACTATATGCTGGCTAATTGAATTTAAATTAAAAATAAAATAATGTTTATATAAATCTGTATACATTACATATAAAAATCATTATGCCATCATTCCTTATACTAAATAGATTTTTAATAAGTGATATTAAGGAAATTTAAATTCAAAGTTACTTGATTCTCAGTCATGCAAATTTTATGGTATTTAATGTTTAGATAACACAGAATTCCAACTATACTTGAGAATGAATAGTCCGAGTTTTCTTATATAAGCGCCAGTAATCTATGTCTTATGACAGGATTTTCAAGGTTATCATTTTCTATATAAAGAGGCTGAAAAACAATGAGAGTGAAAATTTAAACTCTCCAAAGAGGGGGCTTGTGGTGACCTACGGTGGGTGTAAAATCCACTCTATAAATATTCGCTATTTAATCTGTAGAAGTGAGATTGCATTTTTTCCTCTGCCTGTTGTGTTTCATGAGCAATTTGTATTATTTAAAGACAAGAAGAGAAGATTAGGGCTTTTTGTTTGTTTGTTTGTTTGTTTTTGAGATTCAAGACTGGTATATATACCTTATCTATAATGAAAGCATTTAATACTTACTGTAAGTTGATTCCACTTACAATATTTTAAGCCTTTTGCTTTTTCATGCATGCAACTGGCTTATGTAGGAGGTGAATCAGTGCAGCTGATATTCTAAATGCATCAAGGTTCTAGAAATAACAGCTGCAACAAGAGAAAGAAAATGGTAGATAGAAAAGGACTTCCATTCATATTTTGTGACAGGCACATCTCTGTTAGCTTATAAGGCCTAAAATGAATAACTACTGCAAAGAGATTTGGACTGATGAATCTAAAATTTGAGAGTACTTGACATGCCTGGGAAGGCAGCCATATGAAAGATTAAAATAGCCCACTCTGATTTCAGCTCCCTTGAAGAGTAGCAGAATCAGTCATGGAGGATGATTCAGAGGCATATTTATTTCACTGTGATATTGTCACACAGGAGCCATTTATTTGCTAATAAAATTATTCCTAAGGTTTATAATTTCATGGTTGTAATACTTGCTCCATGGTTTTTTTAATCATCTGTCTGTAAATATGAAGCCTAATTTAGATACATCTTACAATTGGTTAACATGTGGATAGCATGGGGAGAAGAAAAGCATTCTGTTTCACCCAATGTTACATCTGGGAATTTTTTCAATTTTTCTTAGTTTGGCTTTCACTTCCTATAATTTGGTTTACCCCATCACTCAAAAATGTGAGGTTGGGGTTTGCTGACTTTTTAATTCCTGAAGAGCTCACTGTCATTGACAATGTGATTTTTAGACAAAGGTTCATCTTCAGCTAACCTGGAGTTTACTCCCAACCCACAGCTGTGGGTTTATAAGATTGCATAATGGTATAGTCAGTGGTTAATCCTTCATTCTCAGGTGAGAAGAGTTCTGTGGAATCTCAGATCTGACCCTTAACAGCTGTGTGACCCAAGGTGGGTATTTTAATTTTTCTGTTCTTAGAGAAATAAACATACCTCTCATGTTTAAAAATAAACTATAGAATTATGGTGAGGATTTAAATGAGATCATGAACACCAAGAATTTAGCCAAATACCTAGCAATGAAGTATAAAAACTTAATGATTAAGACATTTAGACAAGTATATAGGTGACAAATCATTAGCAAATCCAAAGACATTACCCTATACAGGAAATGAGATACTCTCCAGGTGGAGCATAGAAGGACAAAACAGTGGACATGTTGTTTAACTTTTAAAAGTAGAAAAAAATAAATATTGGTAAAGTTTTTTTAAATTTGTCATTGCTTAAATATCATTATATTTTAGGCATTTAATGTCTGAAAATATTTGAATTCCTCTAACACACTAGGGAAGTAAAAATTGAAATTATCCTAACTAAAGGTTTCCTTTTACTAATCACATTGGCAAGGCACAGCTCTAAGGAAGCAAGCACTCCCATACCTTGCTGGTGAGAAATCAATTTTACACAATCTTTATCTTTTATCCAGCAACCCATTTCTAGATATGCCCAACAAGGGGTGGCTGGCTGGCTGGCTCAGTCCATAGAGCATACGACTCTTGATCTCAGGGTTATGAGTTCAGGCCCTACACGGGGCATAGAGATTACATACATACATAAAATCAGAGCTTTCCTTTTTTTTTTTTTTTAAATAGGCTAAATAATACAAAAATATATAAGCACAATTATTCATTACAGCATTGTTTTGAAATTGTGATTTCCTACATGACTTTATTTGGGTAATGGTTGAGAAAACTGTACATTCACACAATGCAGTACTGCATTTCTTAAAAACAAAAACCCCCCAAGCCCCCTAAAGATTGTATGAATCAATATAGAATGACGTCTAGGATAAACTGTCAGGTGAAAAAGCAATGTAATTAAGGTGTCTTTAGTATGCTATCTTTTTGTAAGAAATAAGAGGAAATAGGAAAATATATAGATATCTGCACATTTTTGTGCCAAGAAATGCATGAGGAAAAAACTGGAGACTAGAAAGACTGGTGACTTCCAGGGAGAGAACAAAGTGAAAAAGAAGAAATGTGGGGAGGGGAGGTGCTGAAGACACTTCTCTAAACCTACCTTTAGTGCAGTTCTGACTTTGGAACTCTGTTTATGTTTCACTCACTAGGTTGGGTAAAAGCTGTAAAAACACAAAAAGAAATGAATTAAACTATGTTTCACATGAATCTTCATTCAAGGGGGGAGAAAAAGAAATTAACTTTTGTAAATTGTTATGGATTCCAACAAATCTGGAACTCTGGTTTGTAGGTATGTTTTCTCAATGGTATAGGTTAGCAGTTCTTGAGCTATTTTCTGTGTATTCTAGGATTAAGCAAGTTAGTAAATACAAATGTCTGAACTTACAATTTTTATTCAGCACCTGTTGAATGTGTATGTGTTGAAGAATAGAAATTAAAAATAAGAGGATTAATTCTCTCCATTGAAAATAAGTGACTTTCCTCCTCCCTTGTCTTAGAGTATGAACTTTAGACAACTCCTAAGTGTATTCTCAATATTTTGAAAGGTATGTCAAACTTTTTAGAAGCTAAGTAAGCCTCTTGTCAGCTTTAAGACCCAGCAGTGTTCTTTCTTAAAGACCTGGGAACCATCTCTGAAATGGAATCATCAAGGGAAAGAGATCTCCCATTTTCTGTGGAGGTGGTAGGGGTCTACCTTGAGTGGGTCCCTTGCTCCAGGCTGCAAACAAACTGTCCCTGCTGGGCCATATAAATGGGTGATATTTCTTCCTGCCTAGGCAATTTTTTAGCAGATTGCCTGTGAAGAGCATCACATTCTAGATTAATGCTTATTCAATAAAACTTTCTTTCTCTTGTACCTTTGTGGAGAGGTTTTCTGGGTTGAGAGATTTGGTTTGTAATTATCTTTCCTCAACAGCAGAGAAAATGGGGAGAGGAGAGAAACAAAAAAGCAAATGTTAACATATGAGGTATTTGGATAAAGATTATAGGGAAATCTCTATACCATTCTTTTCACCTCTTCGTTAAGCCTGAAATTATGTCAAAATAAGATAAAAAAGAATAAAATGAAGTAAATAGGGCAAGGGTACAGGAAAAGGGCTGAGCAACAAACTCTCCAGACTCAGGTTAGTTTTATTCAGGAAACCTGGCACCTTGGCACTTCTTTTGGAGTTTTGTTCCACTCCTTCCCATGAAAGAGAGCTCAAGCTTGGTCTGTAACAAATTTATCCACCTTGTCAGTTTATTGCTTAAGAGCAATTAACAGAACTTTTCAGAACTATAGAACTCTTAGCTCCTAACACTGTAATAGGAAACAGTTTACTCAATTCATGACAAATCAAGATGCAATTAAATTTCCAAAAATGAGAAGTTATATTTGATTTAGAAATACATTATGCAATACCTAGCAAAGTCAGCAAATCTGTTATTTCTAAAGGCAAAAATATTTGTAAGTCACCCTTAATATAATAAACAAAATTATAATATATCCAGAAAATATCAACTGTGAATTAAAATTAGAGAAGCTCTTAATAGTTTAATTAAACTTTGGATCTTAAAAACAACTATTGAGATTCAGTGGAAGAGAAAAAGCTTGCAGATAAACCATGTGGCCTAGAAATATCAAAATTAAGAAAAAGATACATCAGGAATACATAAAATCCATGTCGATACTGGTCTGCGTTATTTACTGCCATAAAATATACACAAATACTTTATTAATTTTTAAAATGTATCAAAACTTATGCAAACACACACTAACGTGGCGCCATTCACGGTCAAGAGAAATGTAAACAAATGTAAAGATGAGGATTAAATCATAACTGTATAAAATTAACTGTAATATATACTGTACTACTGGAATAATTTCATAGCCACCTCCTGGTGCTATTGTGGTGAGCTCGAGTATTGCAAGGATCCACTTAAAATGCCGTGTGACACTAAGTATCTCTGCATGAGCAGTTTGTCTCTTCAGTAAATTGCAGTGAAAAGTGATCGCTCATGGTTCTTGTGTATTTCTCATTGTGTTTGGTGCAAGACCGTAAACCTTGAATAACACCAGGGAGCCAATACACAGTGCCACTAGTGATGCTGGGAATGCTCCCAAGAAGCACAGAAAAGTCATGACATTACAAGAAAAAGTTGAATTGCTTGCTATGTACCATAGATTGAGGTCTGCAGCTGCAGTTGCCCACCATTTCAAGGTAAATGAATTCAAGGTAAGGACCATTGTTAGAAAAATAAAAAAAAAAATAAAAATTAAAAGGAAATCATGGAGTCATTGCTGCAGCTATGCCAGCAGGAGCAAAAACTTTGCACTTTTTACAAAATAACTTTTCATCTTGCATCGAAAATGTAGCTTTTATGTGGGAGCAGGATTGCTCCAAGAAAGTCATACCTATAGCCACTAACCCGATTCAAGAAAGAAGTAAGTCATCATATGACAATTTAAAGCAAAAAGAAAGCAAAGGATCTAAAGCTGGTGAATTTAATACCAGCAAAGAGTAGTTTAATTTCAGAAAAAGGTTTGCCTTAAAAAAGGTCAAGATAACAGAAGCAGCTTCCATCAACCAAGAGAGACAGCAGACAAGTTTCCAGACACCATAAAGAAAATCACTGAGGAGAAAGGATATCTGCTTGAACAGGTTTTTACTGCAGATGAAAAGTCACGTTGGACTCATGGGGTTCTGGGTAGCGGGGGCATTGTCCAATATCAAAAGAACTTTAAAAGGCTGTCCCTTACTGCAAGGTACTTCCTGCCTTCAGGGACAGAGCATCCATAGAACCAATCCAGAAAAAGGGTTCTTGTTGTCCAGGCCTTCTTGTTAGACAACCAAAAGACTGGCAGCTGGTATTTATCTTTTCCCTTTAAAGCTCAGGGGTTAGCGGCTGGCTTTATAGATAAGGGCAGTCCTGCTCATAAACCCAACTGTATTTGCACAAAGCAGAGTTAGCTTATCCAGCCCTGCCTTGAATTCTAGTGCTCGCTGCTTTTCCTTACTACTCTATGTCTTCTGTGACCTCCCTGACCCCCCAGAATAGGAAGTTGTTGAAGTGGTTTACTTGCCGCCAAACACAACATCTCTAATTCAGTCTCTAGATCAGTGGGTCATAAGGACCTTTGAAGCTCATTACACATGGTACTCTATGGAAAGGATAGTAAATGTTATGGAAGAGAACGCTGATAGAGCATCATGAAAATCTGGGAGGATTACACCACTGAAGATGTCATTGTTGCTGTAGAAAAAGCCATGAAAATCGTTGAGCCTGAAACCAGTTCCTACTGAGAAAATGGTATCCAGATGTTGTACATAACTTCACAGGATTTATGACAGAGCCAACCTAGGAAATCATAAAAGAGATTGTGGATATTGTTAAAAAACAGAGTGGAGGGTGAAGAGTTTCAATAGATGGATCTTGAAGAAACTCAAGAGCTAATTAACAGAAGATGACCTGAGGGAGGGGAGTGCTGCTGAGCCCAGTGCCAGACAACAAACTGACCTTGGACAGGCTGGCAGAAGGGTTCCAGTTATTCAAGGCTGCTTTTGACTTTTTTATGACACGGACCCTTCTAGGTCATGAGCACTGAAATGAAAGTGAACAGTGGAAGAAGCCTTGATGCCACAGAGGAACTTTTTTAGAGAAATGAAAAAGCTAAAAAGTCAGAAATTATGAGATATTTCCATGAAGTTAGACCAAGTGTGTCAGCCTCTCCTTCCTCCCCTTCTGCCTTTTCCATCTTGAGCCAGCGAGGCCCACCCCTCCTCTTCCTTCTCAGCCTATTTCATGTGAAGATGATGAGGATGAAGACCTTTAGGATGATCCACTTCCACTTAGTGAATAGCAGATGTACATTACAGTTCATAAACTTATGTTTTGTATAAGTGTGTGTCTTCAATTAAAAGAATAAGTGTATGGCAAGAACTGTAGGAGACATTTTTGTGTTATCTTCCCAGCCTAAATATTCATCATGTAGAACATCCAGTGCAAGACTTGAATGGAAGTGGCTCACCTATCCTTACAAAGGCATGAGGTGAGTGATATTTAATATAAAATAATGGGTTTTCTTATGGTTTTATGACCTTGTTTGAAGAATTATATTACCATACGTTATGCCCCTGTCTCTCCCCCAATTAGAGAAACTGTATCAGCCTATCATCACAGGTAAGTGGTTTTTCAAAAACATTTGTTTCCTATACTATAGTATGAATGTGGCTGTAATACTGTATGCCATAAGATTTTTATAATGATTCATTTATGGTACAAGGTAGGCTACCATGAAGCAATCATATCAATTACATTAAGCTATCGTAAAGCATTAATATTGCTGCTTCTTTGTTATCAATGCATGAGTCATTATACCTATAAATAAATATCAGTTTCTTTTTCACATTATCTATTTTTGATGGTTAGTGTGAGTAATACATAACATCTACAGTGTTTTGTATCATATAAGACAATATTGATGCAGGTACTGACAGAGGATTCATCTTGTAAACAAATGACAAACTTACAGGATCAATAAATACAATATAGTACTGTAAATGCATTTTCTTTAGACAGCAGTATATGATACATATACAAAATATGTATAATTGTTTAAGTCAGTAAGGCTTCCAGTCAATAGTAGGCTAGTAGTAATTAAGTTTTTTTGGGGGGTCAAAAAGTTATATGTGAATTTTTGACTGTGTAGGAGTCAGTACCCCTAAGACTGCATTGTTCAAGGGTCAGTTGTACGTACAGATAATCCACATCTATCAGGAACACTTTTTTCCTATCATACTTGTCCATTTTTACACATTCAGCATTCCAGCGTTCTATGCCCACTGTTATTATGGGGTGGATAATCTCTTAAATGATGTGTATTCCTCACCAGCAATAATAGCTGGTTAAATATTACTTTTTTTTTAAAACTAGTTAATCTCAATTCAAACCATCTTTACCTACTACAATTATAGGAACAGCAAAATGTTAAGCATCAAAAAATAAAGACAAAATGTACAACTTTTATTACCTTCCTTTTCTTGTACTCCTAATATCTTTTTGCCAAATCTTTCTTCATTAACCACCTTGCCAAAAAGATTTCATTAAAGTATACAAAAAATCATATTATAAAATAATAATGACCAACATGTTATGAGAACTGGCTACATTCCCTGTACAATGTCATGGTCATACATTTATTTTGTTTCTCATGACAACCATGAGAGTCTTCTTTAGTTTATAGATGAGCTAACTGAAGCTCAGCAAGTTTAAGTAACTTTTCCAAGGATGCAAAGCTACTAAATAGATGGGTCAGTTTAAATCTAGGACTGTCTTATTTCAAAGCCTGGGAAACTTATCTATAATGGTATTTCTCAAACTGGATTATCATCTGAACCACAGAATACAAAAAATTATTTGAGTGTCTATTTCTTCAATATTCCCAAGATATAAAACTAGACTATTCTAGACGTTAAATCATTAGCCTCTGTTCATTAATGATTAGTATGTTCTGGATAATGTGATATGTGCTATGTGCGCTAACTCATTTAACACCCAGAGCCACCCTGAGGGGAACATGGCATCATTTCAAGCTTCTAGACTGGGAGACTGATGTTCAGAGTGGAGAGATAAACGGGCCAATTTCATACAGACTCTAAGTGGTGATAAGAGAACAAATAACAAGTGTAGTATTTCAGTTGATCCAGATAAACCACTAAAGCTTACTGAGAAGTGGAAACTTCAGTTAATGAATGGGTTGTTTACTCTGTCATTTGTTTTCAAACCTGGCTACACAAGGGCCCCTCGTTCCACCCTAAGACGTTCTAATGTAATTGATCTGGGATGGCTGCAAGACATCAAGATTCTTAAAGCACCTCAGATGACTCTGAAGTACAAATTCTATCTAGTCTCAAAAGTCATCATCGCCTCCTCTTCCTTCGTCATTATCCTTATCATCTTTCTCTCTAATTAGTTAACCAATTGCCTTAGGCACTACAGGGATATCCCAGGTTATATACCAAAGAGAAGCAAATAGTACGGGAAATCAATGTGTAGCATCAGATACCCTATCTCTAAATCAGCCAAACCAGAAGAAAGCATAAGTCCTTTCTACAAAGAACTGCTTCCTACCCACTTAACATATACTGGTGTATACTTCCCATTAGGAGGTCTGTCTTCAGAGGAAAACTCAGTAGTTGGGAGGTAAGTTACCCAGTAATTTGCTGAATTGGTCATTATTACCACTTTATTTGAACAGAGGGCAAGACACAAAGCAACTACATGTTGGCATTACCTGAGCAGGCCTGACAGGAGATTGTGAAATTCTATAGATTCATAGAATCAGAAGCCAGAAGGTCATCTATCTTATAGACAAGCAAACAGAAAAATGCTGCAGTAGATGGGCCAGGCTCCATAGTAATGATGCCACCGGTAATGAAACACTAGGTAGAGCCACCACTATTGAAAAATAAGTTTTTGCTTGGGTGGCCTTTTATGCCTGAGTCTACTTCTTCAGCTATGCTCTTCTTGCCTCCCTCACCCAAGGCTCGGATGGAATAAAGGGAGACAAACCACTTGTACATGTCAGCCTGTAGCAAAGGGCAAATGAGCCAGCTCACTCCTACACCTATTACATGACATTTGACAGGTAAACAATGTTGAGAAAGAACAAAAATGGAGGCATCAAACTTCCTTGTTTGAAAACTATTTTGTAAAGCTATAGTAATCAAAATAATGTGCTATTGGCATAAAAACATTTATATGAATGGAACAGCCCAGAAATAAACCCATACACATACGGTCAATTGGTTTTCAGCCAAAGAGCAAAGAATATACAGTGGGGAAAAATAATCTCTTCAATAAATGGTGTTAGGAAAACTGGACAGCCACAGTGAAAGCAAAATAAATAAGCCATCAAACTAAAAAACTTCTGGTCAACAAAGGAAACCCTTAACAAAATGAAAAGGCAACCTATGGAATAGGTGAAAATATTTTCAAACCACATATCCAATAAGGGGTTAATATTTAAATAGACAAGAAACTCCTACAACTTATTAATAAAAGCCAAAATAACTCAATTAAAAAATAGCAAAGGACCTGAATAGATATTTTTCCACAGAAGAGATCCAAATGGCCAACAGGCACATGAAAAGGTGTTCAACTACTAATCACCAGGGAAATGCAAATCAAAACCACAGTGAGATATCACCTCACACATGTTAGGATGGCTCTTATCAAAAAGACAAAAGATAACAAATGCTCAAGAAGATATGGAAAAAAGGGAACCCTGTACTCTACTGGTTGGAATGTAGACTGGTACAGCCACTATGGAAAATAGTGTGGATGTTCCTCATGATAAAAACTAAAACCACCATATGATCCAGCAATCTTCCTTTTGTGTTATATGTCAAAGGAAATGAAACCATTATCTAATTGTTATCTGTATTCCCATGTTCATTGCAACATTATTCATAATAACCAACATATAGAAACAACCTAAGTGTCCATCAGGGGATGAATGGATCAAGAAAAATGAGACACACACACTGGAATATTACTCAGCCTTAAAAAAGAAGGAAATCCTGTCATTTGCAGCAACATGGATGAAACTGGAAGGCATTATGTTAAGTGAAATAAGCCAGACAGGAAGTACTGAATGGTATCATTGGTATATGCAAAATTACAAACAAACTAATAAAAACATTAAAAAAGTGGTTGCCAGGGGATGGAGGAACTAGGGAGAGGTTGGTGAAACGGTACAGACTTTTAGTTACAAGATGCATAAGGTCTGAGGATCCAATGTAATGGTGAGCATAGTTGATAATGCTGTATTGCATAAATAAAATTTGTTAAGAAAGTAGAACTTAAATGTTTTCACCAAGAAAGGAAAAAGGTAAATACAAGAAGTGATGGATGTGTTAATTAACATTCACGATGTATACATATATCAAATGATCATGTTGCATTCTTTAAGTATAACTTTGGCAATTATACCGCAATAAGCCCAGGAAAAGAAGTTTCCATAAAGACAAGAACTGTACTGAATTTGCTGCTTTAGATCTACTTCTTTAAACAGTGCCTGGTACATAGTAGGGATTAAGTATTTTTTCCCCATTTGTATTTTGTCCCCATCATCCACATAATTTACTCTGCTTACATTTCTTCCTTTGACCAACTATCATTCTTTTTGAGATTTCTATTCTGTTGACCACCTTCTAGTTTGGGGTAGTTTGCTAAAATCTTTCCTGAGTTTTCATCTGCTTAAGGTATTCATCCGTTTACATTGTTTTTAGTCTTAATTTAAATACTGTGTTTATTCTAATAGAAATTTCCATTTTACTTAATGTAGTATATGCTTCTATATATTGTAGAAGATACAAAAATGTCTTAAGAGAAAGCAGTTTCCTTTAATTAACCAAAAATATAGTTAGGTAAAAAAATTACAGAAGAAATAGAAAATATTTGCTTTAAAGTGGTAGCAACATAGATTGGGAAGAGAGAACTCTGTGTAGGTGGATTTAATTTCTCCTTATTTTCTCCCTACTCACGCTTCTCTTTCATATATAAAAATTTTGCTTTTAGTTTTTAAATTATCACAGAAGTAAAACATATACAAAAGACAAGAGAATACTATATTGAACCTCATGGACCTATCACCTAGTTTTAATGGTTAGTCCCTCAAAATCAATCTTGTTTCATTCATACCTGTACCAGCTCTCCTTGCTGGGTCATTGTAAAACCAGTCCCAAATATCACATAATTTTATTTGTAAGGGGAACATTTTAAACATAGCAATGTCATTATCACACTTATATAAAGGAAACAATTTCTTAATGTCATCAAAACCTACTCATATTGCCCCAGTTGTCTTATTTTTATAGTATTTTTTACTTGAATCAGAATATAAAAACGTTTTTATATTTGCAATTGACTGAGATCTCAAAAACATTGATACATGCTTAATTTCTAATGCTAGAGATTTGTTCCTTTTAATTGTAAGACTCTTGTCTAGGCCTATACTAGAGAACATATTTGGCATCAGCTAAAACCCTAGAAAGAAAATGGAGATATCAGAGTATGATTTCTGCAAGGAATCATTCCTGCCTCACTGGTTTGTAGATGAGAGCTTAAACTAAGCAGCCTAGAAATTCACACTAATCACTCACTTAAACACTGTAGTGGTCACCCTGATTGCAGTACCTCCAAGAGTGCATAGCCCCATGTTTAACGTAATAGTGAGTGATTCTCATACCATAGGGATTCTGGGGCTGCCATTTTACCAGCATGGATGTTATGTCATAGAAAGTTAGATAGTCAAATGACAATATTTATTCAATTTCTGCTATGATAGCTTTATATGGTTTTTTCCTTTTTTTGGCAAGGAAAAGAAGTATATAGCCCACTGTAACAGCAATGATTGGAAATAGCTCTTGAAATGTCAAGGACTTTTTCTTTAAACAATAATTAGCAGATCAAATGCCAACAAGTACATTTAATAACCCTGATATTTTGCATTTGGCCCACAGCCAACATCATCAGTAAATGTAGTCACTTAAAGGTCTCAGAGCAGGATAATCTTGAATCGAAATGTTATTTATTCAGGTATATTTTAATTACCCAACAGTAGCCTCCAGTATATCAGGTATGTGTAGCAAGTACCGAAAAAGTGACACTGCGCATGGTTTGCTAAATAACAGGAAAGTATTTAAAGTAAATTCCACGTCATTTGAGCTTTTGCCTTAAAATATTTTTTGATATTATTTCATTACATTACCACCAATATTCGTTTTTTGAATTTATATACAATGCTTTAGGAAATATGAACATTAATTAAATCATTAGTTCCATGAAGATTTATATAATACCTACTATATGTCAGATGCTATTCTAAGGAGTAGGTATAAACCAGAGACTAAAACAAAAAAACCTTGCCTTTATGGAGCCCCGCTTTAAATAACCCTCCCAAAGGAAAATAGGAAGGGAGAGTTCTCACCAACATTTCTCAAAAAAAGTTGTGTATTTATTAAATATCTAACATGTTCCAGGGACCATGCTAAGCAGCAGGGACAATGAAATGAGTTGGAAACATTCTTCCCTCCAGAATATGAGAAGCTAAAGGAGACTAAAGCTAAAGAAGTAGCAGACCAGGCAAAATAAAGGGTTCATAGCAGAAACCTCAGCTGAAAACTAAAGGCAGTGTTGGTAAATGAAAATATTTACTAGAAGATAATGAAAGAAAAGGAAATAGAACATAAGAGGGTATGGAGACAGAACTTTCCCCCCTATTTGGTGATAAATTCTTGGACAAATAAGAGAAGATTGATTTAGCTTTTAGTTTGCTGTGGATTGAACTGTATGACAAACTATTAAGGGTAACAAGTTCAGATTGCTAAGGGTGGGAGCTGAAAGGCACTTTAACAACTAGGAAGGTCAAAGCAGCAATGTTGAAATACAGTTTCCTAAATCAAGTTGATCCAGAACTTGAACTAAATCAAAATTTATAAGGCTCTCACAAATGGATTTGGATTCTATAACTCAAAGATTATGAATATTAATAAGTTTATTTCTCTCATGATTTTTTTTTTCTATACAGTTCTTACAAGTTGGTACTCGAATCAGAAAAAATATTTCTTTTGGTAACTCTTGGATTTTATCATCCTTTCTTTTCTCTCCCTCATGAGGGGCCACATTCTTCCCATCTTAGAACCTTTGCATATGTTCTTCTCTAGCCTAGAATGGTCATCTCCCCACACTAACTGTGAATTCCTTTGGAAACCTTACCTGACTTTAGTCAGCCCTCCCACCTCCATGGAAATAATTTACTTCATCAACACACTGACCAGACATTGCAAATATTGGTTAATGTCTACATCTTCCACTGGACCATAATCTCGTAATAAACCAGTCTGTCCCCTACTACCTTTCAGTGTTTTCCCAGTGAATTGTACAGAGTAGATACTCAGTAAACATTTGCTGGATAAATGAATTCAGCATGCTTCTTAGGACTAGTAGTCTCTTCTCAAGAATACTGAACCTCCAGTCTAGTGAGTAACTCTGAAGGGGGGAAAAAAACTAGGATTGTTGAAAACAAAAGGTCTGTCTGGTCACTGTTTTCTAATCAATACCTTTCTAAAACTAGACCCAAATCATTGGGTGTTTTACATCCGGAAAGATAAGCCCACAAAATTCTTAAAGAAACTAATCAGAAAACCAAGAGTACCCTAAAACATTATGAGCTGAACAGTGATTTAGAGTAGACAATCTTCCACAATATAAAGTCATTAAAATACAATAATGAAAAGGTCTACAAAGTCAAAATAAAGATGTTATTCCTTACTGGACTCATAACAGGCCTCATATTCTCAGGGACAAAGGTAATTAAATCCCCCAAATTTTAGCACTGGTGAGTGGTTTCATTACTTGACAGCCTTTCTGCATAGTCAGCAAGTTACATTCTCTGCTTTGATCTGGGCTAATTAGGAAAGAATTTTGAGATGCCCATGATGTTGTTCCATGTGTGGCATGAAGCAAATGGACTCCCACAAAGAGCCTTCTCCCAGAAACCAAGATAAATGCACGACGTGCAAGCAACATCTTCCCACTGGGGCTGTGTGCATTTGTGTGCATGTGTCATGTTTAATCTTTCTTCCTAGACCCGATCAGTTGGAATATCAGGAGATTGGGAGCCATAAAGTACAAATTTTTGAAACTTTGAAGGACAAACAAAGGTGAAAATAAAAATCAAAGAGGTAAAAGAAGAAGAAGAAGAAGAAAAAAAAAACTGGCCTTCGGAGGGACATACAATTTAAACCAGGTCCTAGAGGAACAAATCATCAAAGCATCATATGCACACATATTCCCACTTAAATACTGATTTTCCTTTTTACAGAAAGATGTTCTGTCTTATAACCCTTGCAGAATTGTTGCCACTTTAGTATGATTGCTATTTTTCTGTTCGTATGAGTACATTAAAACATAGACAGTTGGGAGCTAAGAGTTTCTAGGAAGGATCAGAATTATACAAGGTAAAACAATAGATAAGAACCCAAACAAACAAAGGATAGGTTTTAAAAAGCTCAGAAAGATTGAAAGAGTAATCTGTTCATCTGATCTATTCCCAATGCAGGAAAAATTGATAATTAGATCTTGCAAGTACATCAGTAAAATGTAGCCCTACTTAAAAGGCATCCGCCTAGACGATTAAATGATCTGAGGACAAATGCTGAGATGTAGTTTTCAAGCCATTAATCCAAGTTTTAGAAAAGTTCTCCAATGTAAAAGCATAGATGAATAAATGCAATGAAAAATAAACTACTGCTTTTCCCTCTAGAATTTATCAATGGGCAATACACTTTTAATAGATGTTATTGCCAGAGTCCATGAGCAGTATGTTGTAATAGGCACACAGATCAAGAAGAACCCAAAGGACTCTTCTTTAACTTGACAAATAATGACAGCAGTAAGATTATTATAATTATAAGCAGTCCAAATAGGTATCCAGTCTCTGAGAAATAATGGAATCCTTGCCCCTTGCAGGGGCACTGCTAACTCATAGTCCTCTCCGTAAGAATTTGGAAACAAAACACAGAAACTTTTCTTCCTTAGGGCAGGCTTAGCCCAGCCCCATTTTGTACCTCTTACGGTCAGGCTCCTGATCCTGATGAAGTATTTCCATTGCTGACTTTAAGTGGGATTTACACAAAGCTTTCGTTTAACTGACAAATGTTTTGTATCTAATTCGTAGATGACTATAGGAGAAAAGCACGTACCTGTAAGTGATTTTCTTTTATTTCCAGTCTACTGCTGATGCTATTTGAGAAAATTGCAAATACATTTCTAAGGTAAATGGACAATCTAAAAACAGTTTATTATTTTTGAATTGACAATGAAAAGTAAAATATACTGTTTAGTTAATGAATAAGGCCAGAATACACTTCAGTGGTCAAACAATAATTATTTTTTTGTTGTTGTTCTAGTACGCATTTGATGAAAGACTTAAAAGAGAGTTTTTTGGTTCAGAAAAGTAAAAGTGACAGGAACACATCACTTTAAACATGTTTCTAGCTATCTTCAGTAAGTTACCTTCTCCACACATGAAGGCATTATTTATACACTTAGTCATGAAACGAGAGAGAGAAAACAGAAATTCTGTTTGCCAGTGCATTTAAAAAACCCAGTCAAAGCAGAGAATCCTAAATAGGTACATAAAGGTACATAATGTAAACTTTTATTTTAACCTAAAATCTAATGTATTTATCATATATAATAATTTCATAATATATATAACATAAAATAGAATAAAACAAGACAAACTATAAAAGGATAGGAAGTATGTTTGCTCTTCTATGGGCAGAATCCTTTTAGAATTTAACCAGTATTTACAATCAGTTTTAATAAATCTTAGTCACCCATTAGTATAATTATCTGCTATGGACTGAATGTTTTTGCTTCCCAAAATTCCTATGTTGAAATCCTAACCCCCAATATAATTGTATTAGGAGGTGGGGACTTTAGGAGGTAATTAAGTTATGAGGTAGAACCTCCATGAATGGGATTAGTGTCCCTATTAGGGGGTAATGTGACTAATTCTAGCACACACACTCTTTCTTTGGTGGGAGGGTGTACAATGATAACAAGGCTGTCTGCAAATGAGGCAGACTGTACTACTCAGATTTCAGATCCGCCAGAGCCTTGATCTTGGACTTCCCAGCCTATAGAACTGTGAGAAATAAATTTCTGTTGTCACCCAGTCTGTGATTACTTGGTATAGCGGTCTGAACTAAGACAGTTACCTGTATAAAGTTTTTCTTTCCCCAAAACACCCAACTAGCCTTTATAAATGTTTTTCTTACAAAACATATTTCAAGTAATAATTCATAATTAAATTTCATCACTAAATTCAAAATATAATCAGCATAATCTATATAAGAAATACACAGATGAGTCTTTAATTGTATCATTCAGGTAGTGGAGTAAAAGTGGCTATAAGAATACAAAATAAATAGACAGTCAAAATGACAATGACAACAGGTGGCATATTCCAGCTACCTAGCTCCTATGGCAGATTCTTCTATGCAGTATGTAAAGTTTAACTAGGGAGACTATTTACTTCCAACACACTTTCTTCCCCGCATCTTATTTTATCATCCAAGATCAATGTTACTTTGTTGCAGAAGAATGTAGACCAGCATTCATAGAAAACCTAAAAATGAGGATATCTTACCACTTATGTGGTTAAGGTAGGTTCAATTCATGTGAAGTGTAAGGTTCCTGTTGTATTTTAATTCTTTTTTTTCTTTATATTCAGTCTATTGGTGTTTTTTTTTTCTATGTTCAGTTAGCCACTGTATAGTACATAATTAGCTTTTGATGTAGTGTTCAATGATTCACTAGTTCTTGTTGCTCTGTTTTGTTTTCCTCTCTGAAGTGTTACCAAATAGGTCATTGGAAAAAGTGCCAAACTGTGGATTCAGTTTGAAAACCACCTTGGTTCTAACCATACTTATCTGTTTTTTATCACTAAAAAATGTTTATCTTTCTTACCTGACTTTGTATAACAAGCCTTGAGCAGAGATCCCATGATTTGGGAGAGGGTATTTTATTTCTTTATGACATTTTTTTAAGGACGTTGACAGGAAAGAAAAGACGTTTAAATACAGTATAAATGTAATGCATCAGGCATACACATGAAAATCAACAGTAAAATACTGAGTTTGTGGGCACTTGGAATTTCTCACTGCAATGAAGGACTTTTATCCACATGCCAATACTGTAAATTTACCTCAGTCTCATAATTATATGCTTAGAATACTACATTATGTATTTTGGTGAAGGAGTACTTTGAATCTAATTGCACTCTCAAATTTTATAATTTATTCTATATGTAGGCCCATCAATTGCATCTATGTATAGATAATCAGAGCCATAAACTGACTCTTCTGTGCTTTTCATATTTGACAGAGATTTTAATGAAAGGCAAAAACCAAGTATATAATTACTTGCTCTGTTCATGCCTCATTAAATGAACAGGGTTCTAAATTTTCCATTGGGTGATACTAGCAAGAAGGAAGATTCTTCCCACCCCCACCCAAACTTCCTCCATTAAAAAAAAAGAGAGAGAGAATACCTAAGGCACTCAGTATTTACCTATATGAACAAGTAGAGTCTACTAAAAATATTTTTTTTTCTTCTAAGAAATAAAAAAAATGTGTTTTATGTTTTTAATTCTAAATATAATATTCTTCCCTCTTGACTTTAAAATTCCATAAAGTTTTCTTTCTTTCTTTCTTTTTAGTGATATTTTAGGAAAATATAATGGCTTCTCAAATCTCTAAGAGGCCCCCCCCCTTTTTTTTTCCAATGAGGTCTGGACAAAAGCAGAAATAATTATTTTGAAAGTCTAATATTTGGTTAATAGAAACAACAACCATTAAGGAAATAGGCCCACTGCAATGACTTTTTTTCCCCACACTTAGGAAAATATATTTTAAAAATCATGTTTAGCTCCTTCTACAAACAGTATTTGCTAAGTGAGAAATCTCAAAATCCCATTTGGCTCTGTTGGAAACTTTGTAGATCATTAAAAATCCATTTCATGAGTTGAAATAAAACAACAGTTTTAAGAAGAACGCTTCTACATATGTGCTAATAAAAACTATTTTATCTTTTTAAAAAATTTAGAAAAATTAGCTATTTCCCAAGAAAACTAGATATATAAGTACATGATACGTAAGTACAATTTTAAGGTATATTCCGTCTTTATGGAAGTATCTCAGAAACGGTAGGAACACATGTAAAGAAAATTAACCAGTAATATTTTGTATTTATGTTCCAACTTAAATTCTAATGACATATTAGTATTTTGCCACTTCTAATTATATACCATCAATAAGTACTTGTCTCTCTCCCTCCCTCTCTCCCTTCCAGTACCTCTACTTCCCTCCTCAGGATTAGGGTTAGGGTTGGTCTTTGCAAAGATTTCTTGGGTTTGACACCAAAAGCAAAGGCAACAAAAACAAAAATAAACAAGTGGGGCTTTATGAAACTAAAAAACTTCCATTTAGCAGAAGAAACCAACAATATGAAAGGGTAGTCTACCAAAAGGGAGAAAATATTTGCAAGCCACATGTGATAAGGGGCTAATATACAAAATATATAAAGCCCTCCTACAACTCAATAGAAAAAAATCAATTAAAAACAGGCAGAGAATCTGAATAGATATTTTTCCAAAGATGACGACATACAAATGACCAATAGGCACATGAAATGTGTTCAACATCACTAACATCAGGGAAATGCAAATCAAAACCATAATGAGAGCTCACCTCATGGATTGGTTATTATCAAAAAGACAAGAAAAACAAGTGTTGGGAAGGATAGAGAGAAAAGTGAACCCATGTGCACTGCTGGAGGGAATGTAAGTTGATGTAGCCACTTCAGAAAATAGTATGGAGAATCCTCAAAAAAATAGAACTATCATATGAACTAGCAATTTGAGTTCTGGGTGTTTATCTGAAAAAAAAAAGAGCCAAATTACTATCTTGAAAAGACCTCTGCACCTCCATATTCACTGAGCATTATTTACACACATGTATACAGTGGAAGATTATCCTGCCATTTGCAATAGCATGGATAGACTTGATGGCATTATGCTATGTTAAATACACAAGACAGAGTAAGACAAATACTGTGTGATCTCACATATATGTGGAATCTAAAAAGAAAAACAAATAAAACTGAGCTCATAGATATAGAAAACAGACTTGGTGATTCCAGAGGTGGAGTTGGGTGAAGGTGCTCAAAAGGTATAAACTTCCAGTTATAAATTAAGTCCTGAGGATGTAATGTACAGCCTAATAACTATAATATTGTGTTGCCTATTTGAAAGTTACTAAAAGAGTCGATCCTAAAAGTTCTCATTACAAGGGGATAAAACAACTTGTAAATATGTGTGGTGGTGAATGTTATACACTTAAAACTAAGACAATGTTATATGTCAATTATATCCAATTTTAAAAATGCTGTATACAGGAGACATTGCTGCAAAACACAAAGGCTTCAGGCTTTGGAACCAGGTAGAAGTGAATTTGAAGTCAGTTTTTGCTGTGGAATTTTGAGAAATTCAGTGAGCCTTAGTTTTTCATCTGTAACATGGTGGTTCTAATAGTTACTCTAGTGGAAATTTCTGTCTGCCCAGATTCTTTTAAGCACTCATTCCAGCTGTGGGACTTCACATTATATGTGTCACCTTTCTAGAGAGACAGAAATCTCACTTACCCAGCTTTTCTTGCAGGTGAAATTCGGGCATGTGACCTGGGCTTTTCCAACAAGATAGAACTGGGTGCAGCTTTAATTTTGAAAAGAATGACTTGAAAGAGTTTCTCTGAAGAATCACAGTGGTGAGGATGGCAAGAAATGCTCTGTTTACAGGGACAGCCCTGGCAGAGGGCCAGGAGCTAGGGATTGGCAAAGTGAACCACACCCCTGAACCCTCTAGACCCACCTGGTGGTGTAATTTGAATTACAGCCAAAAACTAAATCTTTGGTCTGTCAGAGATTCTGTGAGATAATGTGATTTAATAAATCCTTCTGCTTAAACTAGCTAGAATGCATTCTCTTGCTTACAATGAAAACATCTACTTTAAAGCTATACTATGAATTCGAAATGGACCCTCAACTCTGTGGTCAACTAATCTTCGACAAAGCAGGAAAGAACGTCCAATGGAAAAAAGACAGTCTCTTCAACAAATGGTGTTGGGAAAATTGGACAGCCACATGCAGAAGAATGAAACTGGACCATTTCCTTACACCACACACAAAAATAGACTCCAAATGGTTGAAAGACCTCAATGTGAGACAGGAGTCCATCAAAATCCTAAAGGAGAACACAGGCAGCATCCTCTTCGACCTCAGCCACAGCAACCTCTTCCTAGAAACATCGCCAAAGGCAAGGGAAGCAAGGGCAAAAATGAACTATTGGGACTTCACCAAGATAAAAAGCTTTTGCACAGCAAAAGAAACAGTCCACAAAACCAAAAGACAACCGACAGAGTGGGAGGAGATATTTGCAAATGACATATCAGATAAAGGGCTAGTATCCAAAATCTATAAAGAACTTATCAAACTCAACACCCAAAGAACAAATAATCCAATCAAGAAATGGGCAGAAGACATGAACAGACATTTTTCCAAAGAAGCCATCCAAATGGCCAACAGACACATGAAAAAGTGCTCAACATCGCTCGGCCTCAGGGAAATCCAAATCAAAACCTCCATGAGATACCAGCTCACACCAGTCAGAATGGTTAAAATTAACGTCAGGAAACGACAGATGTTGGCGGGGATGTGGAGAAAGGGGAACCCTCCTACACTGTTAGTGGGAATGCAAGCTGGTGCAGCCACTCTGGAAAACAGTATGGAGGTTCCTCAAACAGTTGAAAATAGAGCTGCCCTACGACCCAGCAATTGCACTCCTGGGTATTTACCCCAAAGATACAAATGTAGTGATCTGAAGGGGTACGTGCACCCCGATGTTTATAGCAGCAATGTCCACAATAGCCAAACTGTGCAAAGAGCCAAGATGTCCATCGACAGATGAATGGATAAAGAAGATGTGGTATATATACACAATGGAATATTACACAGCCTCAAAAGGAATGAAATCTTGCCATTTGCAACGACGTGGATGGAACAGGGGGGTATTATGCTGAGCGAAATAAGTCAATCAGAGAAAGACATGTATCATATGACCTCACTGATATGAGGAATTCTTACTCTCAGGAAACAAACTGAGGGTTGCTGGAGGGATGGGGGGTGGGAGGGATGGGGTGGCTGGGTGACAGACATTGGGGAGGGTATGTGCTATGGTGAGTGCTGTGAATTGTGTAAGACTCTTGAATCACAGACCTGTACCTCCGAAACAAATAATACATTATATGTTAAAAAATAGAAGATAGCAGAAGGGGAAGGATGAAGGGGGGAAATCGGAGGGGGAGACGAACCATGAGAGGCTATGGACTCTGAGAAACAAACTGACGGTTCTAGAGGGGCGGGGGGTGGGGGAATGGGTTAGCCTGGTGATGGGTAATAAAGAGGGCACGTTCTGCATGGAGCACTGGGTGTTATGCACAAACAATGAATCATGGAACCCTACATCAAAAACTAATGATGTATGGTGATTAACATAACAAAAAATGTACAAAATGCCTAAGGCAATTCCTTTTACATACAGTAGGGTTACAACACTGTAGTATGCTCTGTCACTTAAGCTTTCTATAATCGAAGGTTTTCCCCAAAAATTTTATTCCAGTTTTTAGAAACTTTCTGCAGGTTCTGTATAAAAATTAGCACAATGTCAGTAATGTATCAATGTGTATCAATGGATTAAATATACAGAGAAATTTCTTGTCAAGTTGGACTGACCACCAGAATGTCTATAAATTATAAAAAGTTTTTAGAAATTATTTAGAGACTGCATATTCTATTCTTATTTGTCCTTGTCAAAGATTGTATTTTATACTTTGCATAGGGAATTGTACAAGACATCTAACTGCAGCATGGATGAATGCACCAAGTCACAGAGATCCGGATTCAATATTGAGATATTTTCTTTACCGTATAAGTTTAAGCAGAAGGAAAAATAGAATTAATAGGGAAAGAAATTGTTTTCAACTCAAATCTTGTATTTGTCAATCAAGAAGGGAGGGATTAGTGGAAAGCAGAGAATTATTTTAAACAAATCTGGCTATCTTCGATATAGGAGAGGTTAATTGAAGAAAGTGGCAAATGAGATGGATGGGTAAAAGGAAGTATAAAAAACACTCCACAACATTTTTCCCACAAGATTTGTTCATTCAGTTTCCTTAGCTGGACTGAATTAATTTGTTCATTGAAGAAGTATTTATTGAGCTCCTTTTATGTGCCACCTGCTATTTAAACATTAGTGTACAGCTATGAACAAAGCACCTTTCCACGTGACCCGTAAGGAAATGAAAGCTATTTTTCCTAAATGTCCCCAGGAGAGTTGATATATACTGAGATGAAGGTAAGTGAAAGAAAATAACCAAGGTTTGGGGGAAGAGAGTGTTTGTTTGTATATTGTATTTTTTATTTTTTTGCAGTATCACAAAGACTGCTCCTGAGTAGACAGTGCTTTGAAAGAAAGGCTACAAAACCAAATGGCAACTAATTCTACTGGTCTTGTATCTTAATCAAAACATTATCCCAATCCCACTTTATAGTAACAAAATATCATTCATCTACAATCTAACATAGGAGAAAAAGATAATCAGAAAAAAAGTGATTTCCACAAAACTAGTGTTTCCTTCAAACTGAGTCTCACACTTCTGCACCTTTTAAAGAATCAGCATCATTGGAAAGGGAAAAAGAATGGAGTTTATACGATCCACCCAATATTTTCAATACCTATGGGACAAGTCTACTTATCTTGGTTGTGTAGATATTTTGTGCTTTAGAACACTGCCTGGCATTTACTATGAGTCAATACGTGTTTCTCAACATAAACACAATAACTTTTAGTTTCAGCAGTCTATCATACTTTTATCATTGTAACTGAAAGTCTTCCAGGATATTGCTAAGAAACCATATTTCTGTATTATATATATATACACACACACTTGAATCAGCATCAACATTGCTAGATTCTTGAGAAGTGACTTGATTGAAAACCCTTCTACAGACAATTTGTGTGCCAAAAGAAGACAGAAAATGAGAATATACAAAATTTAAATGTCACTGAATATATATTTTTAAAAAAACCCCAAACTAAGCAGATAACATCTGCTTACAAAACTAACTGAATATATGGACATGAAAAATCCTGCTTTGGGAGGTTAACTCTAATAGGCACAGATTAAGAGGCAGACTCCCTAACTCACAAGAATTCCCAGAATGATGATTCACACTCTTCCATCCCTTTTAAAAAACTGGTTTTCTTTCCTACCAGCCCTCCACAAAGATGTAAAGGGGTATGCCACATGACGCTTCCTCCCTAGGACAGAGTAACCACATTCATGACCAATTAGGCCAGTAATACACATCACATCCCTGGACTCAGTGACTACTCCAGGACACTTACCAATCTTTCCTGATGCTAAAGCAATCACTGTTAAAGGTATGCTTTTCCAGGCCTTTCTCCCAGAGATTCAGATCCAGTGAGTCTGGGTAGGGCTCGGCAACTGGCATTTTAAGAAGTCTTCTGATGAGGAAATTTTGAAATATCTTGCTCTAAAGTGGTGCTTCTCAAACTTTGCCCTGGAGGAATTTAAAACGCCAAATGTCCAGGCCTTCTTGCATGTGACTGGATCAGAGTCTCTGGCAGCAGGAAACAGGCATGTTTTTTTTTTTTTTTTTTAAATCTGAATAGCAGCAGCATCAGCCTCATTTGAGAGCTCATTAGAAGTGTAGAATCTCAGACTCTACCCCATATTTACCTAATCTTCATAATGAGAATGTTCATTTTATCAAAATTCCCAGGTGATTTTTTTGCACATTAGAGTTTTAGAAGCATGGCTGGGGTGGAATTCTGGTGAGAATCAGGTAAGGGGTTTTCTAGATTGAGCTAGGCGATAACTTCCCCTTTGGTGGGGAAGGTAGAAAGACAGGAGGCCCGCAGGAGTCATTTCTACCATTCCCATGATTTGATCATGTGAATTGTTGAGTTAAATATCTTTTTTTCAAACAAAAATTTCTAACTCAGTAAGCTCCTTCTAAAACCACTTTCATTCACTTCAAAAACAAAGTTTCATAGTAAATTCTGAGGCTCCTTCTATTTACAAAATGTGTTTTGTTTTTAAAATTCCTTTTGTATTTGAAAATTTTTTTAAAGATTTTATTTATTTGACAGAGAGATACACAGCGAGACAGGGAACACAAGCAAGGGGAGTGGGAGAGGGAGAAGCAGGCTCCCCGCCGAGCAGGGAGCCCGATGCGGGGCTCGATGCGGGGCTCGATCCCAGGACCCTGGGATCATGACCCGAGCCAAAGGCAGACACTTAACAACTGAGCCACCCAGGTGCCCCTTGTATTCGAAATTTAATTCACTTCCTTGTGCTTGCATTCTTTAAATTCCTATCTTTGCAAAATGCTCATGTAAAGGTGTGACCATTTCATATATTATCAAGGTGCCAAAGAAAAATACTTTCCTGAACCTGTTGTAAGATGTATTCATTGAGAAATTATTTGTCTTTCAACAACCCCATATACCAGCTCAAGGGAGGTGAGAATAATAATTATTAGAGGATTCTTTTTTTTTTTTTTGGTGATATAAGTGGGTTTGTAAATATATGAACAGATAGAATATTTTTAAATTTGGGGGAAATTAGAAGCCTTAAAATGAATCCTTGAAATGGTGACTTAATAACATTGGTAAGCTACTTTCAAATGACTTCACTTGAATAGAAAAGTTATTTGGAAGAGAGCGGTGGTGCAACTTCTTTAGGGTGGCTTCTGTGAGCCAAATGTATGTTAAGATGTAGAGGAAGTTATGATAAAGCAGTCAGCAACCACCTGGCCTCTGGGTCAACAACCACAATTTTGCCCATACACTGGACTAAAGATGGGAAAACATCTACCAAAGTGAATGAAGGGGAGAAAACCTCTTGAGATCTGATGGAAAAATGGAATAGTAAAGCTGTGCAGCTTCCATATGTATTCCTTGTTCTAAATTTCCTGAAATCTAAGGTTAGCCTCTCCGTTCTTAAGGCATCAACATAAGCACAGACTAGTGACCTATCTCAACAATCTTCATAAAGCCTCAATCTTTTTTTTTTCAGTACATCTCCCACCCCACTCCTCACACCCATCAATGAGGACTCATTAGATTCACAATAACAATTTGTAGAAGTATTTAATTTCCTTCCCTTAGGAAGAACTTATGGTCTTGGATCATCCAAACATTTTTTATACTCTGTGTCTAAAGGACACAAGACTTGTGTGAAATAGGATAGGTCACATCAGGTCATTACCTAAGGTCCTTTGAGGTAATTTTCTACAGAGACACAAAGAGAGGGTTTGGTTTTGTTTTCCTTGGAGACAGAAAAAGAATGAAGGTGAAAGCCTTCACACAAGTGGTTCTGCTTATATATGAAACTCCAAGAGCCAATGCTTAAGCTTGGCAAACAATAATATCCCATTGTACCTTGTTTGATTTATTCCTTTTTTTCCTTGATCTTGCAGATTATTGCTTATTAAATGTAGCCTTATGAAAATATGGCAATTGCTTACTTTTTAACAGTAAAATACCCATCATAACAAGGTTAGTCCTCGATTTCACCATCTTTTATATAATTGACTCTTCTAAGTAATTACAGGTATGCCCTCAATGTTAATAATTTTAAATTAAATTTTCAGGAATCCTATCCTTCAGTGAAAATTTACCAACATATTGCCATATTTTGAAAGTATATGGGAAGTAATGTCAGCAAGATGGTGGAAGTACTGGACCACTGCCTACCCCTGCAAAATACACAGATTCAGCAAAAATTAGTGGACAAATTCCCTTCATAAGCAATTAGAAAATTGAAAGGTTCTTAGACCCTGGGAGTATGCAAAACTAGACTCACCAAAGCTGGCAGGAGATCTGGGCATGATGACATATAATCAGGAAGAGATTCTTTAGCTTCCAGCTTCAGCTAAGGGAAGGGAGAGATTGATTCACATGTCTAGTGCCCCAACATTTCTGAGGGGGTATTTAAGAGTTTTGTCTTCTGAATTGCCATTCTTGGAGCTCCAACAGGCCTGGCACAGACTACCTGTGCAGGGGAAAGAAGAGGCAATAGTTTAGGCTGGGAGGTTCCATTGATCTTGCCCTCTGGCTGAACACATGGTGAGTGGACAATACAAAAGTTGCCTACTTCTCTCTGGGAAGGGAAAGAGTTGGTAGAGTCCTCTAGAATCTCATGCTGGGCTGATTGGTAAGAATCTTCTCTTTTATGAGACCAATCCACAAAGGCACTGGGTGGCTGAATGGATAAAACAAAACAAAACAAAAAAACAACAAGACCCAACTCTATCATCTATAAGAACTCTAGACTTGGAAAAATAAAATATTCCATCCAAACAGTAAGCCAAAGAAAATAGCAGCAGCTATACTTATACCAGACAAAACAGACTTCAGAGCAAAACTGTCACCAGAGACAAAAAGGACATTGTGTAATGATAAAAGAGTTAACTTACCAGGAAGACATAACAATTATAAATCATATGCACCCAATATTAGAGCAATTAAATATATAAGGGAAACACTGACAGAAATGATGGAAGAAATAGAAAGCAATGAAATAACAAGAGACTTTAATACCCCTCCTTCAATAATGGGAAGAACATCCAGAGAGATTATCAATAAGGAACAGAGGACTTGAATAATACTGTAGACCAAATCGACTTAATAGACAAATACAGAACATTTCACCCAGTAACAACAGAATACATACTACTCAAGCACACGCAGATCTTTCTCCAGGATAGGTCATGAGTTAGGCCATAAAAAAAGTTTAAAAAATGTAAGAAACTTGAAATGATACCATTTATTTTTTCTGACCATGGTGGAATGAAACTAGAAATCAAAGCAGAAATGGAAATAAAAAATATACAAATATGTGGAAATTGAACACTACATTCTTAAATGACTGTTGGGTCAAAGGGAAAACCAAAAGGGAAATGGGAAAGTCCCTTGAGACACACAAAAATAAAAACAAAACATACCAAAACTTACGGTTTACAGCAAAAAAAGTACCAAGAGGGAAGTTCATTCTGATAAACATCTACACTAAAAAAAATCTCGAATTAACAACCTAACACTATACTTCAAGGAACTAGAAAAACACATTAAACTCAAAATTAGCAGAAGGAAGAAAATAAAGATTAAAGCAAAAATAAATGAAAAGAAACCCCCCTCCAAAAGGAAAAAAATAATGGAATAAGAGTTGGTTTTTTGAAAAGATAAACAAAATTGACCAACCCTTAGAAAGACTAAGTGAAAAAGAAAGGACTAAAATCAGAAATGAAAAGAAAAGCACATTATAAATGATGCTACAGAAATAAAAGTGTCATAAGCGACTGTTATGAACAATAATATATGCCAAAAAACTCAATAACCTAAGTGAAATGGATAAATTCCTAGAAAAACAAAACCCACCGAGTCTAAATTGGGAAGAAACAGAGTTTGAACAGGCCTATAACTAAGATAGAGATTAAGTAAGTAATGAAAAACCACCCAAAAAGAAAATCCCAGGACCAGATGGCTTCATGGTGAATTTTACCAAACATTTAAAGAGTAATTAATGTCAGTCCTTCTCAACTGACTACGTATAAACTCACTTTATAAAGCGTGCATTATTCTGATACCCAAGTCAGAAAAGGACGCAATAAAAAAAACTAGAGGTCATTATCCCTGATGAATTCTCAAAAAAAAAAAAAAAAAAGGAAAGGAAAACAAAAGTACAAACCAAATTTAGCAGCACATTAAAGGATCATGTACCAGGATCAAATGGATTTGTATTTGAAGTTCAAGGATGGTTCTACACACACAAATCAATGTTATATATCAAATAGTATGAAAGGAAAAAAAATCTTATGATTATCAAATAGACATGGAAGAAGCATTTGCCGAAATTCAACATCCATTCATGATGAAAACTCTTAACAAGTTGGGTATAGAAAGAATGTACCTCAAATTAACAAAGGCCATATAGGACAAGCCCAGAGGTATTATCTTCCACAGTGGTGAGAGGTTGAAAGTTTTTTTTCCCTAAAATCAGGAATAAGACAAAGGTTACCACTACTCTTACCATATCTATTCAACATAGTACTAGAAGTCCTACCTAGATTTTTGTGCATTGATTTTATATCCTGCCACTTTACTGAATTCCTGTATAAGTTCTAGCAGTTTTGGGGTGGAGTCTTTTGGGTTTTCCACATAAAATATCATATCATCTGCAAAGAGTAAGAGTTTGACTTTTTCTTTGCTGAAAATCAATGCACAGAAATCAGTGGCATTCCTATACACCAACAACAAGACAGAAGAGAAATTAAGGAGTCGATCCCATTTACAATTGCACCCAAAACCATAAGATACCTAAGAATAAATCTAACCAAAGAGGCAAAGAATCTGTACTCAGAAAACTATAAAATACTCATGAAAGAAATTGAGGAAGACACAAAGAAATGGAAAAATGTTCCATGCTCATAGATTAGAAGAACAAATATTGTGAAGATGGCAATACTACCTAGAGCAATCTACACATTTAATGCAATCCCTATCAAAATACCATCCACTTTTTTCAAAGAAATGGAACAAGTAATCCTAAAATTTGTATGGAACCAGAAGAGACCCCAAATAGCCAGAGGAATGTTGAAAAAGAAAAGCAAAGCTGGTGGCATCAATTTCCAGACTTCAAGCTCTATTACAAAGCTGTAATTGTCAAGACAGTATGGTACTGGCACTAAAACAGACACATAGATCAGTGGAACAGAATAGAGAGCCCAGAAATGGACCCTCAACTCTATGGTCAACTAATCTTCGACAAAGCAGGAAAGAATGTCCAATGGAAAAAAGACAGTCTCTTCAACAAATGGTGTTGGGAAGATTGGACAGCCACATGCAGAAGAATGAAACTGGACCATTTCCTTATACCACACACAAAAATAGACTCCAAATGGTTGAAAGACCTCAATGTGAGACAGGAGTCTATCAACATCCTAAAGGAGAACACAGGCAGCAACCTCTTCGACCTCAGCCGCAGCACCTTCTTCCTAGAAACATCGCCAAAGGCAAGGGAAGCAAGGGCAAGAATGAACTATTGGGACTTCATCAAGATAAAAAGCTTTTGCACAGCAAAAGAAACAGTCCACAAAACCAAAAGAACCGACAGAATGGGAGGAGATATTTGCAAATGACATATCAGATAAAGGGCTAGTATCCAAAATCTATAAAGAACTTATCAAACTCAACACCCAAAGAACAAATGATCCAATCAAGAAATGGGCAGAAGACATGAACAGACATTTTTCCAAAGAAGCCATCCAAATGGCCAACAGACACATGAAAAAGTGCTCAACATCGCTCGGCCTCAGGGAAATCCAAATCAAAACCTCCATGAGATACCACCTCACACCAGTCAGAATGATTAAAATTAACAAGTCAGGAAATGACAGATGTTGGCGGGGATGTGGAGAAAGGGGAACCCTCCTACACTGTTGGTGGGAATGCAAGCTGGTGCAGCCACTCTGGAAAACAGTATGGAGGTTCCTCAAAAAGTTGAAAATAGAGCTGTCCTATGACCCAGGAATTGCACTACTGGGTATTTACCCCAAAGATACAAATGTAGTGATCTGAAGGGGTACGTGCACCCTGATGTTTATAGCAGCAATGTCCACAATAGTCAAACTGTGGAAAGAGCCAAGATGTCCATCGACAGATGAATGGATAAAGATATATACACACACACAATGGAATATTATGCAGCCATCAAAAGGAATGAGATCTTGCCATTTGTAACAACGTGGATGGAACTGGAGGGTATTATGCTGAGCGAAATAAGTCAATCAGAGAAAGACATGTTTCATATGACCTCACTAATATGAGGAATCCTTAATCCCAGGAAACAAACTGAGGGTTGCTGGAATGGTGGGGGGTGGGAGGGATGGGGTGGCTGGGTGATAGACATTGGGGAGGGTATGTGCCATGGTGAGTGCTGTGAATTGTGTAAGACTCTTGAATCACAGACCTGTACCTCTGAAACAAATAATACATTATATGTTAAAAAAAAAAAAAAAGATAGTAGGAAGGGAGAAATGAAGGGGGGGAATCGGAGGGGGAGATGAACCATGAGAGGCTATGGACTCTAAGAAACAAACTGAGGGTTCTAGAGGGGAGGTGGGTGGGGGAATGGGTTAGCCTGGTGATGGGTAATAAAGAGGGCACGTTCTGCATGGAGCACTGGGTGTTATGCACAAACAATGAATCATGGAACACTACATCAAAAACTAATGATGTAATGTATGGTGATATACATAACATAATAAAATTAAAAAAAGTTCTAGCTAGAGAAATCAAGCGAGCAAGAGAAAAAAAATCAGAAAGAAGGAAGTACAATTTTCTGTATTTGCCAATGACATGATTCTATAAATAAAAAAAATCTAAAAACTTCAAATATTGTTAGATCTAATCAAGAAATTCAGTCAAGTTTCAGGATACAAAATTAATATACAAAATCAGCAGTGTTTTCATACACCAACAAATTATCTGAAAAAAAAAGGATTCCATTTACAATAGCATCAAAAACAATAAGTACTTAAAAATAAACTTAACCAAAAAGATGAAAGATATCTACTCTGAAAACTATGAGACATTGATGAAAGAAATCAAATGGTATTCCATGTTCATGAATTGGATAAATTAATATTGTTAAAATGTCAGGACTACCAGAGCCATCTATAGATTCAATGCAGTCCCTATCAAGACTCCAAGGCACTTTTTACAGAAGTAGAAAAAACAAATTCTAAAATGTATATGGAACCACAAAAGACCTTGAATAGCCAAAACAATCCCGAGAGAAGAAAGCAGAAGTCATCACACCTCTGGACTTTTAAGCTATACTATAAAGCTATTATAATCAAAATAGAACTGAGAGCCCAGAAATAAATCCTAGCATATATACTAATATTTGACAAGGCAGCCAAGAATATGGAGAAAAGACAGTCTCTTTAATAAATATTGCTGGAAAAATTGGATATATACATGTAAAAGAATGAAACCAGGCCCCTATCTTACACTACTCACAAAAATTAACTAAAAATGGACTGGTGACTTAAATGTAAAGCCTGAAGCCATGAAACTCCTGAAAGAAAACATAGGAAAAGTGTTGACATAGGCATTGACAATTTTTTTTTTGAATATGACATCTAAAGCACAAGGAACAGGAAAAATGAACAAGGGAGACGATACCAAACTGAAAAGCTTTTGCACGGCAAAATAAATTATCAACAAAGTAAAAAGACAACCTATGGATTAAAAAAAAGCAATGTATGGATAAGAACCATATGATAATCTCAATAGATGCAGAAAAAGCATTTGGCAAAGTGCAACATCCATTCATAATAAAAACCCTCAACAAAGTAGGTTTAGAGGGAATATACCTCCACATAATAAAGGTCATGTATGAAAAAAACCCAGCTAACATCATCCTCAATGGGGAAAGACTGAAAATTTTCCTGTAAGATCAGGAACACAAGAATGTCCACTCTCGCTACTTTTACTCAAAATATTGCTGGCAGTCCTACCTTCAGTAATAGGGCAAGAAATAAAAGGCATTCAAACTAGTAAAAGGTAAAACTTTTATTGTTTGCAGATGACATGATACTATATATGGAAAACCCTCAAGACCACCCAAAAATCTACTAGAATTGATAAATGAGTTCAGCAAAGTCACAGGATACAAAAGTAACATAGAAATCTGTTGCATTTCTGTATACTCACAAGTGATCCAGAAATTCCACTACTGGGTCTTTACCCAAAGAAAATGAAATTGCTAATTTGAAAACATAATGCTTATTGCAGCATTATTTACAAAGCCAAGCTGTGGAAGCAGCCCAAGTGTCCATCCATAGATGAATCAATAAAGATTGGGCGCCTGGGTGGCTCAGTTGGTTAAGCGACTGCCTTCGGCTCAGGTCATGATCCTGGAGTCCCAGGATCGAGTCCCACATCGGGCTCCCTGCTCAGCAGGGAGTCTGCTTCTCCCTCTGACCCTCTTCCCTCTCGTGCTCTCTATCTCTCATTCTCTCTCTCTCAAATAAATAAAATCTTTAAAAAAAAAAAGATTCTCTCTCATTCACACACACACACACACACACACACACACACAGACACAGTGGAATATTACTCAGCCATTAAAAAGAATGAGACCTTGCCATTTGAAACAACATGGATGGACCTAAAGAGTATAATGCTAGGTGAAATGAGTCAGGTAGAAAAAAGACAAATACCGCATGATTTCACTCATATGTGGAAATTAAGAAACAAAACAAACGAGTAAACAAAGGAAAAAGAAACAAAAAAAAACAGACTCTTAAATACAGAGAATAAACTGGTAGTTACTGAAGGGGAAGTGGAGGGAATGGGTGAAATAAAGGAGATTAAGAGTAGAGTTATAGTGATGGGCACTGAGTAATGGAGAGAATTGTTGAATCGTTATATTGTACACCAGAAACATAACATTTTATGTTAATTATACTTCAATTAAAAAAAACCTAAAAAAGATAAGAGATAACAAATGCTGGCAAGGTTTGTGAAGAAAAGGGACACTTATACATCGTTGGGAATGCAACTTGGTGCAGCCACTCTGGAAAACAGTATGGAGGACCCTCAAAATATTAAAAAGAGATCTACCATATGATCCAGCTGTTCTATTACTGGGAATATATCCCCCCAAAATGCAAAAACTCTAACTTGATATCTTTACCCTTCTGTTTATAGCAGCATTATTTACAATAGCCAAGACATGGAAATGAATGTCCATTGATGGATGGATGGATAAAGAAGTTGTGGTACATATATACAGTAAGATATGAGGAAATCGTGCCATTTGTGACATCAATGGACCTTAAAGGTCCATTGTCCCATAAAGGTCCATAATCCCATAAGGGATTATGCTAAGTGAAATACGGTAGAGAATAACAAATACTGTATGATATCAATTATGTGTTGAATTTAAAAACAAAAACTCATAGAAAAAGAGATCAGATTTATGGTTAGCGGAGGTTGGGGAGGGGCAATGGTAGGAAGGTGGTCAAAAGGTACAAACTTCCAGTTATAAGATAAATAAGCACTAGGGATGTAATGTACAACATGATGACTGTAGCTAACACTGCTGTAGGCTATACAGGAAAGTTAAGAGAGCAAGTCCTAAGTGTTGTCATCACAAGGAGAGACTCTCTTTATCTGAATGAGATGATGGATGCTCACTGAACTTACTGCAGTGATCATTTTACAATGTATGTAAATCAAACCATTATGTTGTACACCTTAAACTTATACAGTGATGTATGTCAATTATATCAATAAAATTGGAAAACTAAACCCTAAAAGGCAACAAATGTTTAAAGATGTGGAGAAATTGGAACTCTTGGGAATGGGAATGCAAAATGGTGTAGCCATTATGGAAAAGAGTATTTAGTGTCCTCAATAAAATAAAAATAGAACTACCATATGATCCAGTAATCCCGCTCTGGGTATTTACCCAAAAGAATTAAAATCTGGATCTTGAAGAGATATCTGCAATCCCATATTCATTGCAGCACTATTCACAATAGCCAATATGTGGAAACAACTTAAATGTCCATTGAAGGGTGAATGGATAAAGGAACTATGGTATATACATAGATATACCATTCGGTCTTTAAAAAAAAGGAAATTCTGCGAAATACCATTACATGGGTAAAACTTGAGGATGTACTAACAGAAATATGCAAATCACATGATGTTTTTCCCCTTCAGACTGAGCAGAATAAAGACATGAAGTATGGAGTTGACTATCTTAAGTCAGTGAATAAAAAATCATATGTCCTGCTATCTTCTTTTTTTTAACATATAATGTATGATTTGTTTCAGAGGAACAGGTCTGTGATTCAACAGTCTTACACAATACACAGCACTCACCATAGCACATACCTTCCCCAATGTCTATCACCCAGCCACCCCATCCCTCCCACCCTGCACGGCTCCAGCAACCCTCAGTTGGTTTCCTGAGATTAAGAAAGAGAAAAATGAAGGGGGGGGGGAATCAGAGGGGGAGACAAACCATGAGAGACTATGGACTCTGAGAAACAAACTGAGGGTTCTAGAGGGGAGGGGGGTGGGGGGATGGGTTCGCCTGGTGATGGGTATTAAAGAGGGCACGTACTGCATGGAGCACTGGGTTATAGGTAAGCAATGAATCGTGGAACAGTACATCAAAAACTAGTGATGTAATGTATGGTGATTAACATAACATAATAATAACAATAAAAAAGGATTTGAATAACAGCAGACACCAAAGCTTGCTCTTTAAAAAGTGTCATCCTTGGGAGAAACAAAAATTGTTATAAATATGGCTTCAGTACCTGAGATAAAAACACCTACATATCTCCAGATGAGTTTGTTTAGAATATTCTTTAAAAAATAAAACCCTAAAAAAAAATAGACTTTGTATGAAAAAGAATGTTAAATAGCTCATCACACTCACCATGTGTCAAAATGGTCATATTTGGGTATACTGAGTTAAATAAAATATATTATTAAAATAAAATCATATGTCAAGAAGAGTAGAGCCCTGGGCAGGAGGTGGGAGGGAAGTTGCCTGAGGAAAGTAGATCTTTAGCTACTATATAATCCTAGAACAGAGCCAGATGGTCATGCCCTTTTTTGAAATTTAATATTGGAGTTAATACTACTATGTTAACAATAATAACAAGAACAACAGAATTATATGCCTTTTAGTATTTTCTTTGTATTACAATTGTGGAATATGTATTATCCCTTTAAACAATCTTAACTCAGTTTTTTAGAACATGGCAGGATAATCATAAAGTCATATATATATATATATATCTGCATAAATGTACTCATACCTACATGTAAATTGTGATTTCATTTACCTCTACTAGATAATGAGTTTATTTGGGGCTGAGAGTATGTCATATTCTCTCTAGTACAATATATTGCTAAGAACACAATCAATTGAACGGGCAAATCAGGAGCAATAGAATATAAGGATAATAAAATGTCCTTGAAAGTAGAAAAATGGCAGATATAAGCCATGTAATTCAGTAGGCAAATGTTCCTCTCAGTGAGCAACACAAAGATACAGCTTTCAAAGCAGGAGCTTTTGTCTCAAATGTCTCCCCTGTCTTGCCCAGACCCTGAAAGCTGAACTTTTCCTTTCATTAAAGTATTTTTATGAAACCAGTCACCCTATTCCTTTTTATTTATATAAATACAGATACAAAGGTAGAATGAAATCAGAGACAGTGGGCTAGGCCAAGCATTTATTAGTATCTATTGGCTATACACAGAAATTAATTTCAGTTTTCATGGAAGAAACTATTACCTACGAAGTGACTTAAGCCCAGTAATACGCTGGTACATGTTTAATGACCAGCTGTCTAGAAACAAAAAAGGTAAAACAATCCCATTCCCCCACCAGAAAAGGAAGAAAGAAAGAGATAGGAAGGAAAGAGAAGCCCTGACTGGGAGTGTTGGCCAGATTCTATGGTGCAAATGCTGCCCTCACGGATACTTTCAAGCTACAAACTATTTTACCACTGGTTCATAAAATTCCCCCGAATTTAATAGTCTCCTCTTGTGAGCCGGCAGAGGCTGCCATAGTGCTCCTTTCTTTCTTCAAGGAGAATTGTGCTTCTAGCTTATGCTTGCTAGAAATTTCTATGGTAGAATAAATAAATCTGCTTTTAAAGATTTTATTTATTCATTTGAGACACAAATAGAGAGAGAGAGCATGAGCAGGGAGAGAGGCAGAGGGAGAGAGAGAAGGAAGCTCCCCGCTGAGCCAGGAGCCTGATGTGGGGCTCCATCCCAGGACCCTGGGATCATGACCTGAGCCGAAGGCAGACGCTTAACCATCTGAGTCACCCAGGCGCCCCAAATAAATCAGCTTTTAAAGGCTTTAAACAACTTTTTCCTTAAAATCATTTACTGTAACTCCTTAACACCTGCAAATAGTGCTCCTCTTTAACTACGTGGTTGTCAATGGTTAGCTAACTATTCTTTGGGTTAAAGAACACACGTATAAGCCCAGATTGGATCAGTTCATCCAGGGAATCCACAGCAAAGCCAAGAAGCAAACCTCGGTCTGTATGTGGTATTCTCTCAGAGACCTTTGCTATTTCAGAGACCAAAGATGTGAGCATTCCTGAACCAGCTAAAGTTCCATTTAAGCAGTAAGAGTTCCCATGTATTTAAATCACAGGACAGGTATTCTGAAGAGATTTAGTAAGTCTTTGCAGTCTACATATCATTTCTAGTACTCATGTCCCTATGCCATTTTTACATGGAAACCAACCCGAGGAATATGTTTGTTTCATACCCATGCAGCGGCTCTCCTGCTCTACGTAACAGAGGTCAATCAAGATGCTGGGTCAAGCCCTGGCAACTTTGTTTTCATACCTTAATGCAAGTGACCCACAGTCCAGTTTCCAAGGAAACCAGTAAAGAAAAACAATCACCCCAAAATAGTGTTAAGTGTAGCAAATAAATATAGTGAATCATTGTTCTTGATATTTACTCTAAGGGCATCTTATACACGATAAATACAAGGTATGCTACAAAGAAATAATCACAACAAAGTAGTTGCACTAAATAAGAGAACAGCACTTTAGAGTTTGCAAGGCACTAGCACAAATATTCTCTCATTTTGATGGTCACAGTAGTCCTCCAGGATGAGTAGCGTAGAAGCGACCTCTCCAAGTAAAGAACACTATATTGCATACTTACATTACAATTTATGTGAAGGTGTTAAAGTGGAATGTGTCTGCAAGAAAAAGTCCTGGAAGTGATGGACTTTGAGCCATTTTTAAGAATGGAAGATAATGGGAGAGAATTTAAATTCAAAACTGATTTATCTTTTTCTTTTAATTTTTTATTATGTTAATCACCATATATTACATCATTAGTTTTTGATGTAGTGTTCCACGATTCATTGTTTGTTCATAACACCCAGTGCTCCATGCAGAACGTGCCCTCTTTAATACCCATCACCAGGCTAACCCATCCCCCCACCCCCCTCCCCTCTAGAACCCTCAGTTTGTTTTTCAGAGTCCATCATCTCTCATGGTTCGTCTCCCCCTCTGACTTACTCCCCTTCATTCTTCCTCTCCTGTTATCTTCTTCTTTTTCTTTTTTCTTAAAATATGTTGCGTTATTTGTTTCAGAAGTACAGATTTATCTTTTTCTTATTCTATGCAGAAAACTAATCATGAAGTGTCTACCAATTGAAAGAAAGGATAGAAGAAAGGAGAAGGAAGGAGAAAAGAAGTACCTATCAACAGAAAGGATAGAAGGACGGAAGAAGGGAAAAAGGGAGGGAAGAAGACAGGCAGGGAGGAAGTCACACACTAAAATTAAATAAAATTTATACACAAGGACAAGGATGTAGCTAACACGTAATTGTCACCCCATTCCCTTGACATTGTACTCCCAAAACTCATTAGCAAAATTCTTTTGTGAGCCTCACTTGGAGAGGAAAGTAAAAAGTGTTGGTCTGTTTTACAAGTAAGTATTGAGCCCCTTGACTAGGTCCTGTTTTAGTCCTGAACAGTACTCTTCTCACTTAGGGACCTCTCAGGGAGAATCTTCATGGTATTCCACCTAGTTTCCACCAGAACAAGCAGCAATGTACATTAGGAAAGTGTACAGCGGCACTCTCTTACAGGTGGGATTCATTTAGGACAGTCCGAACATGGGCTTTTTAGAAGATAGCGTGCATGGAATTTTGGGCCCAGGTTGAAACAACGTCCCCTGTACGTTTCAGTACAAACAACGTGTATTAGTCAGTGTTCTCCAGAGAACCAGAACCAGTGGAAGATACTGTGTGTGTGTGTGTGTGTGTGTGTGTGTGAGAGAGAGAGAGAGAGAGAGAGAGAGAGAGAGAGATTTGTTCTGAGGAGTCTATTTATTATGAGCAGGACATCCAGGAAAGGCAGTGGTTTAATTTGGTCTGAACCTAAGAACTGGGACAGCCAAAGGTGTAAATCTCATTTTGAGAGCTAGAGGAGATGAGATGAGAGGAGATGTCCCAGTTCAATTAGTAGTGCAGGGGGAAAAAAAGGGGGGGGTTGTGTGCAAATTCCTCCTTCCTATACCTTATGTTCTATTTAGGCCCCCAAGGATGGGATGAGGTTTGCCAACTCTGGGGAAGGTCTACTTTACTAGTCGCCTGATTCAAATGCTAATTTCATCCTGGAACTTCCTCACAGACACACCCCAGAGATCATGTTTAATCTGGGCACCCAGTGGCTAGTCAAGTTGAGACCAAAAATTATCACACACTGCATGACAGCTTCTGAGCCAATGTGTAATCTAGTCTATACCCTTCACTAGAAAGTAGACAACACATTTATTCTACTATATTTCAACGTGCCAATATCCTTGAAACTCAGTACCTTGAATATCATAGGCAAATCAATCACGATTTCTGGGACCACCAATATGGACTCTGACAGCACTTGATTATTATACATGTCTGCATACATTCCGACTTATCTCCCACAAGCTTCCAACAAAATAAAGCTAATTTCTTTTAAAGTTTGGGTCTTGTTTTGTTCCTCTCCTGAAACTTTCAGTCTACTAAAAACATAGCAGGCACTCACTAGATATTTCTTGAACAAAAATTGAGACTAATTGGCACATAAAGTTTATCTGAATTTATTATAAGACTGGATTTTTTTATTCATGCTGTGTACATGTGGGAGACACAGGCTCTTTGTGATTAACTAAATTTGAGTTTGACTCTTGACTTGTCAAATTTAGATATTCAAGTCAGCATTAACATTTCCATTTTCCCTTCTTAAAAGCTTGATTGAAATTTTAGTATTTTAATCCTAAATTGTGTTCGTGGAAACCTTGAAAATAAATAGTAATCAGAATATTCTAGTTTAATTATAGAATTTGAGATATTCTGCTTGGAAGAAAATTTATGGGTCACTCATTCCATCTGTCTGTATCAGGGCATGATAGGGATTTTTAGGTAATGTCCTTGTATAGTTGAATTGCTTACTCCTCATAAACTTTGAAATTCACTCATCTAGTAACTGTCAGGAAGTGTCTTCCATAAAATTTGAAAAATTTAGTACAGACTCGTGGATTTTTTACAATTTACAGAGAGGAGAGGATGTTTTACTGTCAGTAAGAGAGCACTGTACATAACTGATAGCAATGAAATAAGTTCAATATATTTTATATACTACTATGGGCCTTAGCTATGCTGATAGCTTTATTTCCCTTTTTTTCAGTACCATATAGCTTTGTCATCAGTTTCATATTTACTCAAAATTCAAGTTTTTTTTAAAAAGATTTTATTTATTTGAGCGAGAGAGAGAGAGAGAAGCAGACTCCCTACTGAGAGCAGGAAGCCCAATGCGGGGCTCCATCCGAGAACCCAGAGATCATGACCTGAGCTGAAGGCAGACACTTAACCAACTGAGGCACCCAGGTGCCCCCAAAACTCAAGAGTTTTTTAAAAGATCAGAGCAGATTTCTGAGGGTAAATGGGTTGCTCAACAGCTATCAATAAAAGATCTACTGTTCATAGCTGAACACCATCATTTGCTTCACAGTTTCTATTCATATTACAATGTTTTAAAATAAATATAAATATTAAAAATTTTTTAATGTAAAGCATTTATATTTCTCTCATGAAATAATAATTTTGGAAAAAACCCAATTCCAATTATTTGACAATTTCATATGTCTTTTGAGTTTTCTTAAGAAATATACAATGCCACCTGGAAGGAAGAAGAACCATGCGTCCAGAAAAATAAAATAATGTGTGCACTTTATGAAGCAGCATGCATATGAATGATTCTTCAACAGCATCCATTATCTTCCTCTGGCATATGCATAAAAAAGCCCTTTTCAAAATTTTCCATTTTTAGGAATATGCCAAGATGAGTGAAAATATTTCTCTTTGCATCCATGAAATACATATTCATGCTATTCTGGAGGTACAATCTATGATTAACTTTACAAATGTAAAAAGGATATAAGGATTTGTGCAATAACATAATGAGTAGTTCGATGTCAATGATTTACAGGCAGTTTCTCCTCTCATCTTTCAAAAGTAACTTTTCATTAAAAGGAAATATTTTGATGCATTACTTATTTAGTTGTCTCAATGTTGAAAGATACGTGGATAAGTGTAAAGCATCCAAATATTCAGCATGCAACAGTGCCCCGTAATCAGTGTCTTAGTCTTTGCTAGCTTTTCAGTCTTACAATACCATATTAAATGGCAGACACCGATGTCAAAAATCATTTCTGCCACACCTATATTACAAAGCACAAAAAAAGGGAAAATTTCAGAGCTAAAAGGCCAGTCTGCTTGAACACATTACAAATCAATCAGTGCTTATGAAATGAAGAGGAAAGGGGTACAGCAATTTGGCCAGTATGTTTCCTTGATCAGGGTCACCCATTCTTTCTGAAGTCACTGCAGCAGAGCCACAGAAGTGGCAACAATACACAAGAAGAAAATCTTTATTAAATTGTCAGGAATCTCAGTGCTAGAGTCTGACTGTCAATGTTTTATGGCTAAAATTCCCTTTTCTACTTGTGGCTAGAGGTAAGTGCTCTGTAAACCAAGGAGTGAGGGAGGAATAATGAATCTCACTTGCTAGGGCTATTAGTCTTGAAATGCTCTCCACTGCTGCTCCAAAAAGATCTAAAAATACAGCCAAAGAGAAGAAATTTCAGATATTAGCCTTTGATTCTACGCAAGCCAAACACCACGTTTCAGAATATCAAATGGCTTAAGCTTAATTTTCATTTTTTTATGGATGTGTGAAATATCTTTTTGGGATTCCCACCATTTGATTCAAGAAGAGAGTTCACCATACAGCTGAAGATTTAAATATTTTACCTTCATTATAGCACATACATAGGTCTGACAGGAAATTTTGCAAAAGTATTGCTGGTGTCCATCAAATACGAGACATGCATGCATAAGAGAGCCCCAAGGGATTAGGTTTTATCTAAAATCAGCCTGTCAACAAACAATTATAAGAACATATTATGAGCAACTCTATGCCAGCAAATTAGATAACCTGGAAGAAATGGGTGCATTCCTAGAGATGTATCAACTACCAAAATTGAACCAGGAAGAAATAGAAAACCTGAACAGACCTATAACCACTAAGGAAATTGAAACAGTCATCAAAATTCTCCCAAGAAACAAAAGCCCAGGGCCAGATGGCTTCCCAGGGGAATTCTATCAGACATTTCAAGAAGAATTAATACCTATTCTCCTGAAACTGTTCCAAAAAATAGAAATGGAAGGGAAACTTCCAAATTCATTTTATGAGGCCAGCATTACCTTGATCCCAAAACCAGACAAAGACCCCATCAAAAAAGAGAATTACAGACCAATATCCTTGATGAACATGGATGCAAAAATTCTCACCAAAATACTAGCCAATAGGATCCAACAGTACATTAAAAGGATTATTCACCATGACCAAGTGGGATTATTCCTGGGCTGCAAGGCTGGTTCAACATCCACAAATCAATCAACGTGATACAATACATTAACAAAGGAAAGAACAAGAATCATATGATCCTCTCAATAGATGCAGAAAAAGCATTTGACAAAGTACAACATCCTTTCTTGATCAAAACTCTTCAGAGTATAGGGATAGAGGGTACATACCTCAATATCATAAAAGCCATCTATGAAAAACCTACAGCGAATATCATTCTCAATGGGGAAAGGCTGAGAACTTTTCCCCTAAGGTCAGGAACGTGGCAGGGATGTCCACTATCACCACTGCTATTCAACATAGTATTAGAAGTCCTAGCCACAGCAATCAGACAACAAAAAGAAATCAAAGGCATCCAAATTGGCAGAGAGGAAGTCAAACTCTCACTCTTTGCAGATGATATGATACTGTATGTGGAAAACCCAAAAGACTCCACCCCAAAACTGCTAGAACTCATACAGGAATTCAGTAAAGTAGCAGGATATAAAATCAATGCACAGAAATCAGTGGCATTCCTATACACCAACAACAAGACAGAAGAGAGACAAATCAAGGAGTCTATCCCATTTACAATTGCACCCAAAACCATTAGATACCTAGGAATAAATCTAACCAAAGAGGCAAAGGATCTGTACTCAGAAAACTATAAAATACTCATGAAAGAAATTGAAGAAGACACAAAGAAATGGAAAAACGTTCCATGCTCATGGATTGGGAGAATCAACATTGTGAAGATGTCAATGCTACCTAGAGCAATCTACACATTCAATGCAATTCCCTTCAAAATACCATCCACTTTTTTCAAAGAAATGGAACAAATAATCCTAAAATTTGTATGGAACCAGAAGAGACCCAGAATAGCCAGAGGAATACTGAAAAAGAAAAGCAAAGCTGGCGGCATCACAATTCCGGACTTCCAGATCTATTACAAAGCTGTCATCATCAAGACAGTATGGTACTGGCACTAAAACAGACACATAGATCAATGGAACAGAATCGAGAGCCCAGAATTGGACCCTCAACTCTATGGTCAACTTATTTTTGACAAAGCAGGAAAGAATGTCCAATGGCAAAAAGACAGTCTCTTCAACAAATGGTGTTGGGAAAATTGGACAGCCACATGCAGAAGAATGAAACTGGACCATTTCCTTACACCACACACAAAAATAGACTCCAAATGGTTGAAAGACCTAAACGTGAGACAGGAGTCCATCCAAATCCTAAAGGACATCACAGGTAGCAACCTTTTCGACCTTAGCCGCAGCAACTTCTTCCTAGAAACATTGCCAAAGGCACGGGAAGCCAGGGCAAAAATGAACTATTGGGACTTCATCAAGATAAAAAGCTTTTGCACAGCAAAAGAAACAGTCCACAAAACCAAAAGACAACCGAAAGAATGGGAGAAAATATTTGCAAATGACATATCAGATAAAGGGCTAGTATCCAAAATCTATAAAGAACTAATCAAACTCAACACCCAAAGAACAAATAATCCAATCAAGAAATGGGCAGAAAACATGAACAGACATTTTTCCAAAGAAGCCATCCAAATGGCCAACAGACACATGAAAAAGTGCTCACCATCGCTTGGCATCAGGGAAATCCAAATCAAAACCTCCATGAGATACCACCTCACACCCGTCAGAATGGCTAAAATTAACAAGTCAGGGAACGACAGATGTTGGCGGGGATGTGGAGAAAGGGGAACCCTCCTACACTGTTGGTGGGAATGCAAGCTGGTGCAACCACTCTGGAAAACAGTACGGAGGTTCCTCAAACAGTTGAAATTAGAGCTACCATTCGATCCAGCAATTGCACTACTGGGTATTTACCGCAAAGATACAAATGTAGGGACCCGAAGGGGTACGTGTACCCCAATGTTTATAGCAGCAATGTCCACAATAGCTAAACTGTGCAAAGAGCCAAGATGCCCATCGACAGATGAATGGATAAAGAAGAGGTGGTATATATACACAATGGAATATTATGCAGCCATCAAAAGGAATGAGATCTTGCCATTTGCAATGACGTGGATGGAACTGGAGGGTGTTATGCTGAGTGAAATAAGTCAATCAGAGAAAGACATGTATCACATGACCTCACTGATATGAGGAATTCTTAATCTCAGGAAACAAACTGAGTGTTACTGGAGTGGTTGGGGGTGGGAGGGATGGGGTGGCTGGGTGATAGACATTGGGGAGGGTATGTGCTATGGTGAGCGCTGTGAATTGTGCAAGACTGTTGAATCACAGATCTGTACTTCTGAAACAAATAACGCAACATATTTTAAGAAAAAAGAAAAAGAAGAAGATAACAGGAGAGGAATAAAAGGGGAGTATGTCAGAGGGGGAGACGAACGATGAGAGATGATGGACTCTGAAAAACAAACTGAGGGTTCTAGAGGGGAGGGGGGTAGGGGGATGGGTTAGCCTGGTGATGGGTATTGAGGAGGGCACGTTCTGCATGGAGCACTGGGTGTTATGAACAAACAATGAATCATGGAACACTGCATCAAAAACTAATGATGTAATATATGGTGATTAACATAACAATAAAAAATTAAAAAAAAGAACTAATGATGTATGATTAACATAACAATAAAAATTTAAAATCAGCCTGTCAGTTTTAGTCTTTCCCCAGGTTTTACTTGGTTCTTTACGAGAAAAAAAAATGGAATAGAAGTTGAATGTCTATAATTCTATAGAATGGAAAAGATATATGTGAAATATATATTATACATATATGTGTGTGTGTACATATTATATATATATATGTATACACACAAATTGACCCTCTTTTATCCTTTGGACTTTTAGGATTTCTTTTTAATTTTATTTTAAACTCTTATTTACTGGTCATTCTCTCCCACCACAAAGTAACAAAGATAGTTAGGTTGTCTCATGAGTTATTACTACTCTATTTAATTGTGTAATTTAGAAAAACATGTCCCCCTTTCCCCTCAAACTCCCAGGAATATTTTTTGGTAAGAGGAAGGCAAGTTGAATTTTGGTCTTTAGCTGCTCCTGCAGGGCAGGTCCCTTTGTGCAATGCACAAACTATACAATTATACATGACAATCTGGCTCTCGGTGAGGTGGGAGCAAGGAAGTAGAAAAAGATCAAGAGAAAAGAGTTTAGTAAGAGAACTGGTGCATGGGACAAGAAGGTGAGTTTTACTGCATTACTAAGGCTTCATCTACTTGAACAGAGGCTGATTGGGTATAAGAAGGAAAGAGCAGTGGGGCACCTGGGTGGCTCAGTCCCTAAAGCATCCAGTGCAATTTCAGCTCAGGTCATGATCTCAGGGTTGCGAGATCGAGCCCTGCATTGGGCTCTGCATGGAGAGATTCTGCGGAGAGTCACGGAGAATCTCTGCATGGAGAGATTCTCTCTTTCCCTTGTCCCTCTGTCCCTGTGCCCCAGCCCCACTGTTTCTCTCACTCTAAAAAAAAAAAAAAGGAAAGAGGGGTAATCAGTAGACATGATATTAACTAAAGTGCATTCTTAGAGATGAAGTAAGACTGTCACCCCTTAGCCTCACAGGATACATAGGAATTGCTTCTTCTTTGTGGTCACTTTAGACTTTGATGAAAAAATCCTGGGGGGTATGATGGGAGACATTCAGAAAATGCTATCTTGTGATTTTCTAGATTAAATACTCAAATACTCAAATAAATACTCAAATACTCTTGGGATGCTTGCATGGCTCAGTAAGTTAAATGTCTGCCTTAGGCTCAGGTCATAATCTCGGGGTCCTGGGATGGAGCCCCATGTCAGGCTCTTTGCTCTGTGGGAGTCTGCTTCTTCCTCTCCCTCAGTTCTCTCTCTCTCTCTCAAATAAACAATCTTTACAATAAATACATACATACATACATACTCAATTACTCTCTGATTTTAGAATCCCAACTTTACATGAAAAATGTGTAGCTTTGAGGCATTTCTCGCTGTTAATTTTATACCGTGTATATTCCATAGGAAATATTTTTGGTCAACTACCACCAAAGTCCTTCATAGAGTCACATTATCCTCCCTCTTCCAGGTGCATATTTGTTTAACCTGGAGGCTAAAGAAACAGAAACAAAAAACGTTCAATAAGTTGCCCAAGATCACACAGATAGAAATGATGAAGCTCCAGTTTCAATCAGGAAATCTGTATCTACCATGGCTAGAAGATACTGTCCATGATTTCACTGAGCCTCATCTCCCCACATGCCTGCTCCAATACAGACTTGTGCCCTTGGGCAGCTCAAATGGCACTGGGAGTCTGAGAGCCAACACAGATACAGGTATTACAAGTGACAAAAAGGGTCTCTTAACACCCATCATCACCACATGGAGTCAAACTCCAAAGCTTACATGAGCCAGTGTATATATATATATATATATATATATATATATATATATATATATATGTGTTTGTGTGTGTATTTTTACATATACATTCATATATGTATATTTATATACATGAATTATTTACATATTAAATACATATGCATACACAAATACAATATATGCATATTTATAAGTAAATAAATACACAACATACACACAAACACACAGACACAAAGTCAGCCTATAAGATTGTGGCAGGGAGTACAGGAATACATACCTCAGAAATAGTGTGGGTTAGGTTCCAGACCACAACAACAAAGCAAATATTACAACACAGTGAGTCAAATGATTATTTTGGTTTCCCAGTGCATATAAAAGTTATGTTTACACTATACCGAAGTCTATTAAGTGTGCAATAGCATGTCTAAAAAAAGTATATACCTTAATTAAAAAATACTTCTTTGTTAAAAAATGCTAACCCTCATCAGAGTTTCAGTGAGGCGTAGTCACTGATCACAGATCACGGTAACAAACATTAATGAAAAGGTTTGAAACTGTGAGAATTGCCCAAATGTGACAGAGACAAAATGAGCAAATGCTGTTGGGAAAATGGCACGGATAGACTTGCTTGATGCATGGTTGCCACAAACCTTCAGTTTGCAAAAACCACACTATCTGAGATGTGCAATAAAGCGAAGTGCAATAATAAAAGGTATGCCTCTGTATGGAATATTCCAGAAAACATTATAGAGCTTTTCTTGAAGTAAAATTATAGTGTATTTTGAGAATGCCAAGCATTTTATATATTTTTCAAGAGAACCCTGAAATGTTTGATTTACAAAATGGAGACAACTCTCCAGCTTAGCTGATGAGTCCTTTGTCTTTCTATGTCAAAAACCCAGTAATCAATCCATAGTGAGTTTCAAACTCCTTAGAAAGCAATAAAAATTACAGGTTTCTCCACAAAGCTCTGCCAGCATGGAGCTGCTTAGTTTCAACTCAGGCTAGAAAATAAATGAAGCACTTGCTGTTTTAGTCTTGTTTCCTGTTACTCAAAAAATACAGTTGTGAATTACTGAGTATCTAACAAGGCTTAGGGAAAGAGATCTGTTAGCAGTGAATCACCTGCTATTGGTTTTATGTATAGGAAGTAGAAAATATGCTTGTTTTCTTTCTTTATGGGTACCAACGTCTCTTTAATCACTGTGTGGTATAACTCAACAAACTCAAGCCTACTGTTTTCATTGTCACCAAATAAATAAACTCTAGTGCAGTATATTAATCCAATCACCAGACTTATTTCTCTGTAGCTGAAAAATGCCATAGCCATTGCATTTAGTGGTTCCATTATATGAGAGAGCTATAGAAGACTAAGTGAAAATCAAAATAAGGGCACCTGGGTGGCTCAATCGGTTGAGCATCAGGCTCTTGATTTCAGCTCAGGTCATGATCGCAGGGTCGTGGGATGGAACCCCACTTCAGACTCTGCACTCAGCCCGGAGTCTGCTTGAGGATTCTCTCTCCCTCTGCCCTCCGGGCGCTCTAAAATTAAAAAAAAAATCAAAATATCAAAATATTTTAAAGCTATTATTTAATTCTCATTCCAGAATATCCAATCTATTTCTAGTTTTTCAGATACCCTACCATCTATTTTAAAATCATGCACGAAAAGAAAACAATATAAGTTTAGAGAGAAATTACTAGATATAAGCTGATCCATTTTATTACACAAGATAAAGCAAACTAACTGTAAGAAGTTGTTGTTCTAGTAATTAGCAAAGTCATAAAAGTATGTTGCTTTTGTACTATATCTTGATCTCATTTCTTCTTTCTATTCTTTTCTTTAATTCTATACCCTCCTCTTCTCTCACCCACACCCATCTGTACCTCTCCTGTCTAATACCCTGTGTAGTTATCAGCTATATGTGGCTGATGCTCAGTTCTTTCAAGAGTTCTCTAATACTTGCAGACTGGAAACTTGTGTTTTTTTTTCTCATTAAGTACTAGACTTACACATTTTTAAAAATCTACTCTAATGGTATGCTGAAAATTATAGATCAATTGCTTTTTATAAAATAGCTTAATAGGCTTGCAATTAAGATGCATTTGAGAGTTGCTAGTTACCATTTTGTATGCCAAATGATTAAAGCTAAAACTCTGGATGTAAGGATGGCAATCATCATGACTTCATGAACTGGTAAAGTAAATTAAGTATCCATGCTATTCTGGTACAAATAAACTTTTAGGTAAAAGTTAATATCTAAAAAGAATAAAAGACTAAGAATTAGATAATATCTAAGAAGAACAAAAGGCTAGGAATTAGATGTCTTAAATCTAGACATCTATTAAACAGGTGGGTGACTTTGGGTAAGGTATTTACTCACAGATCTCATTTTCCTTACTTATAAGGCAAAAGTTAGGCTACACATATGTAAAATGAATTCTAATTCCAAAATTTATTGATTGAGGAGTTATATGACAAATATTTCCAAATCTTTGTTTCACTTAGGTAGATATAGATTTAGTCCATAGTTTAATTGAATACTTTATATCAAGTTCTCACTATGTGATTGGCTGCATGGTGGTTATATAGAAACAAAATGTTGCCTCTTCATAAGTTTATAATGGCCCATCTACCCATTTTATTTTATTTTATTTCTTTTTTTTAAAGATTTTATTTATTTATTTTAGAGAGAGAATGAGAGAGAGAGCACATGAGAGGGGGGAGGGTCAGAGGGAGAAGCAGACTCCCTGATGAGCAGGGAGCCCGATGTGGGACTCGATCCTGGGACTCCGGGATCATGACCTGAGCCAAAGGCAGTCGCTTAACCAACTGAGCCACCCAGGCGCCCCCATCTACCCATTTTAATTCGTTTGCCCATAAAAACTAATAGATTAACCCAATGATCAATATACTTATAGCTAGGATGATGAACATATTTATACAGGCAAGTCTGCTCATTCAGTTGCCTATCCTGAGTTGACTTGCAATTAAAGAAATTATGCTATTTAACAGGATAATGATTTAAAAATGCATAACATAAGTATATGTTGGAATTATGGAATCAGAATCCCAGCAAACAAGTATTTGGAATAATTGTAGGAATTAATAATAAAAAACTAATGAGGAAAATGATTCTTACAAAGCCCATTCATCGTTTTGCATGGGATAATAGCTTTGTCAACCAAAGACCAGAATTGATAGATAAATTATTCATGAATTTCTTTCATGTATTCAATATTTTTCTTAGCTAATTGCTATACTAATTTACTTAGATTCAATACATGAACTCAACCTTCATGGAGATTGTAGTTTAGAGAACAAAAATATTATCAGATACATACTCAATTAAAACTGATAATGCCATAAGAGAAAACAAAGAATTTGACTTAGAATAGGAATTTTAGAGAATTGATGAGAAAATGAATTTTGAGCAGAGATCTGAAGAGTAGTTCACTAAGCCAATGAGTTGAGGGCAGGGACAAGAAGCCTAAACGAACAGCCTTTGCGAAGCTAATTCCTGAAGCTACAGGAAGTATGGTGGGCTTGAACAATCAAAATATAGGAACATGGCTGGAGAAATTTACACAACTTTGTGACCAGAACAAGATAAGACCTGAGGGTTAACATTGAGCCTTATATGCCATGTAAATAGTTTTGTTTTTAATTTCAAGAACAATAGAAAACCATTTTAAAATATTTAGAGAGGACCTGCTTGTGAAGAAGAGGGACTCACTTTTGCAACATATTACATGTTAAGCTCTGATTAAGAATTCCAAGTACAGTTGTCAAGCGGAAAATAGGAACCGATTTCTTAAAATTGAGATATAATTGACATTATATTTGTTTCAGGTGTATAGCATGATTCAATAGAAGTGTATATTGCAAAATGATCAGCATAGTAAGTAGTTAACATCACCACACATGGTTACAAATTTTTTTTTCTTGTGATGAGAACTTTCAAGATTTATTCTCTTGGCAACTTTTAAATGTACAAATACAATATTACTAACTATAGTCACATGCTATACATTACGTCCTCATGTTTTATTTTATAGCTAGAAGTTTGTACCTTTTGACCACCTTTAATCCATTTCTCCCATCACCTGCCTTCTGCCTCTGGCACAACCAATCTTTTCGGTTATCTGTGAGTTCAGGTTTTTTATACTATTTTTAAGATTCTACATATAACTAAGATCATGCAGTATTCATTTTTCTCAGTCTGGCTTATTTCACTTAGCATAATGCCCTCAAGTTCCATCCATGTTGTTCCAAATGGCAAGATTTCCTTCTTTTTTATGCTTCAATGATATTTCATTATGTATATATTCTTTACCCATTCATCTATTGATGGTTACTTGGGTTGTTTCCATGTCTTGAATAACTGTAAATAATGCTGCAATAAACATAAGGGCTCAGATATCTGATAGTAGTTCTATTTTTAATTTTTTCCACCCTGTTTTCTTATAGAGACTGCACCAATTTACATCCCCCCCCCGTTTTCTATGGACTGCACCAGTTTACCTTTCCCCCGTGTTTTCTATAGAGACTGCACCAATTTACCTTCCCCCCGTTTTCTATAGAGACTGCACCAATTTACATTCTCCCGTTTTCTATAGAGACTGCACCAATTTACCTTCCCCCCCCGTGTTTTCTATAGAGACTGCACCAGTTTACCTTTCCCCCGTGTTTTCTATAGAGACTGCACCAATTTACCTTCCCCCCGTTTTCTATAGAGACTGCACCAATTTACATTCTCCCGTTTTCTATAGAGACTGCACCAATTTACCTTCCCCCCCCGTGTTTTCTATAGAGACTGCACCAGTTTACCTTTCCCCCGTGTTTTCTATAGAGACTGCACCAATTTACATCCCCCCCGTTTTCTATAGAGACAGCGCCAATTTACATTCCCCCTGTTTTCTATAGAGACTGCACCAATACATCCCCCCCCCGTTTTCTATAGAGACTACACCAATTTACATCCCCCCCCCAGAAATGCACAAGGGTTGTCCTCTCTCTGTATCCTACTCAACACTTATTTCTTGCTTTTTTGATACTAGCCATTCTAAGTGGTGTGACGTGAGATATCTCATTGTAATTTTTAGTGCCGTTGGCAACATTTTCATATACCTGTTGGCCATCTATATATGTTCTTTGGGAAAATGTTTATTCAGATCCTCTTTTTAAATTGGATTTGTTTTGCTATTGATTTGTGTGAGTTATTTATATATTTTAGATATTAACCTCTTATCAAATGAATGATTTGAAAATATTTCACCATTTTTGTCTACCTCAACCCCCTACTTCAGGCAACCACCAATCTGTTCTGTGTTTATGAGTTTGGTTTATTTATTTTAAGATTCCACATATAAGTGAGATCATATGGTCTTTGTCTTTGTGTGATTTATTTTACTTAGTATAATACCCTCACAGTTCATCCATGTTGTTCCAAATGACAAAATTTCCTTTTTTATGGATGAAAGAAATTGTTGATTTAAATGAGAAAAACAGTCTTAATTTCTTTGTTAAGAGAGGGCATCCAGTATACTCCTAATTTATATGTTATGCACTTATGGCTAAAAGCAAAAGAACAGATTTTTAACTTTTCTGGAAAAAAATACAAAAACTTATACATTCAGAAAAGCACAGGTGTTTGTTTAAATATTTCCTGGGCAAGATCTTTTTTTTTTCCTTCTTTATCTTCCTTTTGGAGTTTACTTTTTTAATTTAAATCAATTAATTAACATATAGTGTATTATTAGTTTCAGAGGTAGAGTTCAGTGATTCATCAGTCTTATATAACACCCAGTGCTCATTACATCATGAGCTCTCCTTAATGCCCATCACCCGGTCACCCCATTCCCCCCCAGCAGCCCTCAGTTTGTTTCCTATGATTAAGAGCTCTTATAGTTTGTCTTCCTCCCTGATTTTGTCTTGTTTTATTTTTCCTTCCCTTCCCCTATGATCCTGTGTTTTGTTTCTTGAATTCCACAAATGAGTGAGATCATATGATAGTTGTCTTTCTCTGATTGACTTATTTTGCTTAGCATAATACCCTCCAGTTCCATCCATGTCATTGCAAATGGCAAGATTTTATTTCTTTATCTCCCTTTTCAAATCAGATAATGCTTTGTAGCCAGACACAAAAGCATGTCACTAAACTTTCAATGTTTTGTTTCAAGAGTCAGCAGGACATTCTGGTGGAGATATGGAACAGCATGAAAGTAGCACAACACACAGGAGAGGGAACATGAGGTCAAGGTTAGGGCAGCAGCACTGGGGGCCAGAGCACAGGGAGTTTCCATAAGGATTGTGACAAATTTATTGACAGGTATAGGGAAATTAACAATTGTCTTTATTTAGATTTTCTTTTATGTTCTCTAATGCACTTCACAGTTTTTATCCTATAGATCCTAATAGAAATCTTGTTACATTTTAAATTCCTGGGCCTTTTATGGGAATTTTTTTTTTTTTTTTTGGTTACTGTAAGTGGGATTTTTTCTCTTTTTTTTCCTTTTCAAATTAGTGTTTTTTTTCTTTTTTTTGTTGTTGTTGTGTTATATTAGTCACCATAGAGTAAATCATTAGTTTTTGATGTGGTGAGTAGTAGGCAAGATCTTACCAAGTAAATTAACTAATGAGAAAAACTTTTAAAAAAGTTACCATTATGTTGTAAAGGACAGAGAAATGATTCTTCATGTCTAGGTGTCTAAAAAGATTCCCTTTAACCAATAATATTTGCAAGGGCAAAATTAACAGAAAATAGAATACAGTGACACATTTTGTACACATTGTAACAAAGAACACAGCATATAGATTAATCTATTGATGTAGTCAATTTATGACTTTATTGTAACTAGTTTTATGACACAGACTAGGGTCTGTTTTTCTGTAATGGTCAGGAAAAGAAATATTTTCAGCTTGTTTTTCTGAGACTCTTTTGTTGCCTTTTTTTTTTTCAATGAAAGGAGGGATGAGAACTGTTACAAATGTAATACGAAATATTTAATATCCTGCTTCTACCATGTACAGGTCTACAGTTCTGAGTAGAGGACTTATCTGGTCATTTGTAGAAATGGTCCAGACACCAAAGTATGCGCGGTAGCATCTTGGAAGACAGTGCAGTAGGAGAAGGGACAGGAAACCTAAGATAAGCCACTTCCCATTTCCCAGTCCATGCTGCTGGGAGAGTGACCGAGCAAATTGTGCTTTCGGCGATCTCTCCTGGCCTGGCTCCCTGAGGGACTCAGTCATCACAGAGGCATCAGCAAGAGATGCGAGGGCAATAGGAGGAGCCTGGGCATTTCTTCCGAGCTTCAGCCCTAGTCTTGGCAGTAGCTGCAAGCCTTTGGGACTAGAGCTCCTCCCAGATGGCTACTCCCCCAGTGACTTCTGTTCACTGGGCTCTGGCAAAACTGTTTCTTTCCCTTCCTTTTTCAGTTCCAGGCATGATAATATCACAACATCCTTTACTCTCGCCTGTGCTTCTGTAAACAATACTTTTCATAGTCTCCTCATTTGAAACCTCTGAAGTGAATTCTGTGTATTAATGACATAAATCAATTTGTTTTCTCTTCATAATCATTGATGGTTAATGTGACCTGAGTCTCCTCACCTCCTATAGGTCTGGAGTTACACACAGATTCAAACACCACACAGGCTCTTGTGTTTCCACCAGGAGGGACGTGAGCTGGAGTCAAAGGTGCTGAAATGGAAACATTGTTGCTATCCTTGATTCTGGAGATTTCAAGCATTTGATGCTCATTTGAAGAGAATCTGAGCATTTTCCTTTTGTGTCATGTTCCTTTTGTGTCATTCAACAGTGAAGAAAGAATTGGACTGGGGGAAGAAATAATTTCAGCAAGGTTGCTTGGGTAGAAAAGTATTACAAGTTACCTACTCTTACTGAGGCACATTATTCCAGCTGTTGGGGCAAAGAAAGCTTGAGTCAGAAAGTTGAATAGTGTCTTGTTAAAATTAATGCTGGAAGGAGAAAAGAGAGAATAATACGCTTAGTAACTCACCTCGGGAGAGAGGGCAAAACATGGTGTGTGATATTGTCATATATAAGTAGACTTATATATTTGGTCTTCACCTGTTCCTGGCACAGAGCTCCTGAAATACTTAGAATTTCCTAAGTGAGGAGAGCGATAGAGGTGTCTTTTGTTATTCATAACAAGCTCCTTTCAACTACACCCTGTTTATGTGAGTGAGATGGCTTTTAGAAAGCCCCTAAGAGGGGCACCTGGTTGGCTCTGTGGGTTATGCATCTGCCTTGGCTCAGGTCGTGATCTCAGGGTCCTGGGATTGAGCCCCACATTGGGCTCCCTGCTCAGTGGGGAGCCTGCTTCTCCCTCTCCCTCCTTGCTCCCCCTGCTTGTGTGCTCTCATGTTCTGTCAAATAAATAAAATCTTAAGAAAAAGAAAGCCCCTAAGAATGAGAGCTTGTTATTAGGGGAACCAACTGTAATTTGAGGGGTGGAACTTTTAGTCCCACCCCCAAACTCTGGGGAGGGGAGAGGCTGCAGGTTGAATCAGTCACCAATGAACAATGATTCAACCACTCATGCATACATAATGAAGGCTCCACACATGACCCTCAACTGTGGTTTGGAGAGCTTCCTGATTGGTGAACATGGCGAGGCACTGGGAGGGAAGAATATCTGGAAGTGCGGTGTCCCTTCCCACACAGCTTTGCCCTATGCATCTTTTCCATCTAGTGTTCTTTGAGTAATATATGTATTTCATAATTATTTTTCTCTCTCTAGCTTTATTGAGGTATAACTGACATACACAGTTGTCTATAAAGCGTACACCATGATTTGATATATGTACCCTCTGTGAAATGATAACCACCATCAGGTTAATTAACATATCCATCACCTCATATAATTATTACCTGTGTGTGTGTGTGTGTGGTGAGAATGCTTAAGACCTACTCTCTTAGCAAATTTCAAATATACAATGCAGTATTATAAACTATAGTCACTATGTTTTACCTTAGATCCTAAGAAGTTATTCGCCTTAAAACTGAAGGCTTGAGTTATAATCAGTTATCTAGTGGGTAAAATGTTTTCCTGAGTTCTGTGAAATGCTTTAGCAAATTAAGCAATTCAAGGAGGGCGTTGTGGGAATCTTTGATTTACAGCTCAGAAGTACAGGTATCAACCTGGACTTGTGATTGATGTCTGAAATGCATGTGGTAGGAGACAGTCTTTAGGAATGGCCCCTTCACCTCTGTGATCTGATGCTATCTCCAAGTATTTGTGTCAGAATGAAGTTCAACTGTAGGACACCTTGCTGGTGTCACAGAATGACATGGTATGGGGAACCCCAAACATGTTTGGTGACCAGAATGGCAGAAATGAAGTGGTATTACAGTAGTAAGTGTAGAAGAGAGACACAGAAGTGTGTGTTTTTCTTTTAGACAAGATCTTTCCTTTTATACAAAATTGTGAACAGACAGGCATGCTGCCATTCAAGAAAGAGAAAGCTGGGTGCAAGATATAGCTCACTCAGATGGGGATAAACCTCATTAGGATACTGTTCTCTAAGAGGTCCTAATTATCCAGTTTTGTGAGAGCAAACAGTGTAATCTTAACTGCAAAGACTGTCCATATGTTTATCTCTAACAAGTACTGAAGAGTCTTTAAAAAGGGGGAGGGGGCGCCTGGGTGGCTCAGTTGGTTAAGCGACTGCCTTCGGCTCAGGTCATGATCCTGGAGTCCCGGGATCGAGTCCCACATCGGGCTCCCTGCTCAGCAGTGAGTCTGCTTCTCCCTCTGACCCTCTTCCCTCTCGTGCTCTCTATCTCTCAGTCTCTCTCAAATAAATAAATAAAATCTTTAAAAAAAAAAATAAAAAATAAAAAAAATAAAAAAATAAAAAGGGGGAGGTTATTGAGAGTGATTAAAGGTACACCATGAGAGGGCGCCTGGGTGGCTCAGATGGTTAAGCGTCTGCCTTCGGCTCAGGTCGCGATCCCGGAGTCCTGGGATGGAGTCCCACATCGGGCTCTCTGCTCCTTGGGAGCCTGCTTCTCCCTCTGCCTCTCTCTCTCTCTCTGTCTCTCATGAATAAATAAATAAAATCTAAAAAAAAAAAAAAAGGTACACCATGAGATAAAAACCCTGCATAATTAAATAAGTAATGACAAGTGATGCCAACCGTGAAGCAACTTCCCTAAAAAGCTTTCCCCAGCCCCACAGGACAAGTTAAATTTCCCTCCTAGGTGTTAGCGTTGTACCCATAGCAGAACTAACCCACACTCATCACGTGACCATTTGCAGGTCTCCTCCACCAGATGACAGAAACCATTACAGCATTGTGGGCCCAGTACTTAACATGTAACCTAAAGGACAGTTAGAATAAATTAAATCTTTTTTAAATAATTAAGAGATAGTACAGGTATTATTTTTCCAATCTTGCTGGGGAATTGGAAAAAGTGCCTAGCTAGCAAAAAAACTTTTAGACTCATTGACTTCTTCTTTGAAAGAGTGTAAGTGTTCTGCATTACTTGTAGAACAAAGGCTAACCTCTTCAACTTGATATATAAGACCCTTTCTGATTGGATGCCATCTTAATTCCTGCCATTCTGTACTACACATCCAAGAGTCCAGCCACACTGAATTTATATAGAACTTCTCTACCTTGCCTTTGAAAATGTTACTTCTATATAAGATTCCCTACCTTTACCTTTTTTATCAAATCCCTCCCAGTTCAAATTCCCTTCCCTGCAAATGCCTCACCCCAGACAGATTTAGCTTATTTCTCCCACAGAGCTTTTATCTTTGGGAAAGATAGTTCTCCAAGAACCTAACCTGGCAGATAATCCAAGAGACTGTGTTTCATAGTCACTGCTCCTCAAACTGCTGGTGTTTCCAGGATGGAATGGAGGGCTAGCTAGATGTCCTGCTCTTACTCCTTGGGGCTCTACACATTTCCCTTCTGACTACATTTGGGATACACAATACCACATAGTATTCTTAAGGAAAGAAGGAAAGAGGAAGGAAAAAGGGAAGAAAGGAAGGAAGGGAGGGAAGGGGGGCAGGGAGGACAGGGAAGAATGAACATCTATTCTGCTTGTCTCTATTTGTGGATACATCCAAACATTTTGGGGTGTTTTACTTTCCAGAATCTTCTTAAGAATTTTCCATCTAAGCTAATAGTGACAAAAGGCACTACTTAGGAATTTGGAGGCTAATAATGATGGACTTCATCCAGCATACAGTTTTTCGTCCTGACAATGACTTGTTCAGCTCAAAATGGATTCAGACAATGAGGAGCTGTAGGCAGACTTATTTTTGACATTGGCTGCGAGTACAGCTTCATAGGATATTTGCTCAGGGCTTCAGCCAACAAACAAACTTCTTAAAAAATAAAACACACTTTTGGAGTGAACAAAATCAAAGCTCAGCCTATTTTCTAAGTATATGTTTCTCTTTATTAGGTCATACTAGTTGTTAACATCTGATAAGGACATTATTTGTGCGTTGATATCTAATTGCACTGTTTGCAAAAAAAAAAAAAGTTCTCAAATCATTTCTGGAATCCTTGCAGTCACTAACATATTATTGGAAACACATTTTTTTGGACACATCCATGCCTCAGGTGACCTAGAAAAAAAAAGGAGTGGATAAGAATTTACAAGAAGAAAAACTGGCATTTGAAACAGTTTCAAGCAGAATAAATATTAATTTAAAACTACTAAAAGTTCTTCCTTTGCTAATCCACCTTTTTTAAAAATGTAGTCCATGTTGTGTTAAATTATGCAGAAATTAGTACTGATTAATTCATTAAGTCTGTCAAAAGAATCTGTTTTTTTTTTTTTTTTCAATCTAAGTTGTAGCCAAAGGACAGTCTGGTAATGTACTTCTTCCCCACATATTGAACCATGTGAAAAGTATTGAAAGGAGCTTCTCAGAGGGTCATGATTTCCATTGGATAAAATTATCTGTGTGTTTCCTTTGAAGGAAAATATCAGTTTTCAAGTATTGTTATGAATAGAGAGTTATCAAATATCTTCTTCAGAAATGCACACACAATATAATTAAAAGGAAGTAAAATTTCTTCACCTAATTATTGACATTTTCACTACAGTGTTATGCTTAAAGAAACTCAAATATTTGAGGAGGAAGAGGAGGCTTATTTTGCTAATATTTCATATTGTGTACCTTCGGAATACATTATTCAAAATACTTTGCTGACATCACCTCGTTAATTTATGTAACTTCTGATTCAGGCACCCACCACAAGTATTATATAAAAATATTCTATGCGTGTGCATTAAACTTAGAGGATCACAGAGCAGTCAGTTGACTCACACAGTTGCTGAGAGGGAATGAGTCTTAAAACTGAAAAATATTGATCTATAGAAAATCAGGGTTGGAAAAGAACCTAAAATTCTTCCTCTGATTCCAGAATATTCCTAGTGTGCATACTCCTTTATAACATCACAGTAAGGATAACCAAACAAAATTATATTTTATGTCTGTGTATCTCTTATTGAAAGTGACATCTAGTTTTTAAATAAATTGAATAAAAAATTTAAACTAAAAAAAAAATCAGCAAAGAACAGTTCACCCATTTCTCCCATCCCCCACCCCCTGTGTCTGGCAAGCACCAGAGGTTCTCTGTAACTATGAGCTTGGTTTGTTTTTGTTGTTGTTTTTAGACTCCATATATAAAAGAAATCATATGGTATTTGTCTTTTTCTGACTTATTTCACTATTTTCTTTCTATTTTTTATCTGTTTTATTCTACCTCTGTAATGGTAACTCTAGTCACTCTCTTACTAAGTTTATTTAGTTCCCTTAAGAGAACTTTACTATTACTTGTTTGGATAGAAAGATTTTTCTCTTCTATATTCCTTATCTGTAAAACAAGGACTAAGATTGGACTAAGAGATCTTTAGTTTCTCTTGTTGCTAAGATTCTCTGAATTCTACTTCCACTTTGGCCAGAGTGGTTAAGTAGGTGGGGAATTGAATTCAAAAAGGGTAAAGAAAGAAATAGCTATTGATCTAATTCTTAAAGGATGGACAGATTTTTACCAGGTAAAATTAGAAATCAAGCCCGTTGTATGTGGGAAGAACAGCAGAAGCAAATGGCATGGGAATGGAATAGTAGATAGATTTATAAATAAGAATTATCCCCATTAGAGCAAAGCCTTGGAAATCTCTCTCTCTCCCTCCCTCTCTCTCTCACAAAAAGTGCTCTCGGTGTCTGGTATGGGTGATCTACAAACCACACTGAGCGATACTGAGCAGGATGCAGGGGTGGGAAGTTGAGTAAGTCAGTGCAGAATTCAGTACATTAGGGGAGTTCAGTGGCTCACAACAGCAACAATCTCAACTCCTCTGAGAAACTCCTTTTCTTCCCCCCATTCCTTTACCATTATTTAAACATTGGCTTATTATTTTAGCTTTGTTATTCTAAGTGGTTTATTATTCTTGATGAATAGTGAATTATTCTAATGGTGCTTATTATTCTATTCATTACAACTTGAGGCTGATTAGGAGTGAATAGCTGCTAAGGAGCTGTTCCAATAGCAAAATTAGATTTCTACATTTTTATGGTGCTTATTTTTCAGTATCAGTAATTGTCTTGGTAGTTCTCATCACTTAACCATCTCTCTTTGCTTTAAACTGCAGAGATGAAGTCCAGTGATTCCAAAACAAAGAAATCTCTTTATGGACTAAAAAGAATCGTATTTTCAAATAACTTTACATTTAACTGGGCGTTTCACCTTCAAAATATGGTCTCACCGCCATGCTTCTTTTCTAATCAATGAACAACGACAAGGATGATGCACTGATACTGCGATGCTTGCCTTATTGTATGTATAGATAAGTCTCTGTCTTAGTAGCGTGCACTAAAGAGACTCCAAACTTCAGCTCATGCTCACGGGATTCCAACAATTTATGATCTTCCCTTTCTGGCTGCCTGCACTCTGGACTTCTGGCTTGCTTAGCCATCCCTTAATATATTATACATAATATGTACATCATGTGTTTACATACACACATATGTGGGTATGTCTTACTGTTTCCCTGGTTGAGCCCTGATTAATACCATCTTCATCTCATGTTATTACTCTTATAACATTTGCATTCCCTTCTATAACAATAACTGACTTCCTTGTTTTCTCTATAAATTCATTCGACAATTTAAAACATCGCTCTTACTTAGTATCTCCTGTGGAATTGATTGGACTGTGACTGGACACATAAAATAGAAGCTATTATTTTATGTCATTAAGTAGATGCTACTTGGAGACCATCACTAGAAAGTGGAAGAAGGAAATGGTAGTAAATTAAATTTAAATTAATATTTAATTATTATATATTATATTTTATAGTATACATAATATAATATATAAAAATAGAATATAAAATAAAATTATATATATATATTTATTTTATTTTATTATTTTTTTTTATTTGTCAGAGAGAGAGACAGAACACAAGCAGGGGGAGAGGCAGGCAGAGGGAGAAGCAGGCTCCCCGCCAAGCAAGGAGCCTGATGTGGGACTCGATCCTAGGACCCTGGGATCATGACCTGAGCCAAAGGCAGCCGCTTAACCGACTGAGCCACCCAGGCGTCCCATAAAATTATATTTTAATATAATAATTACATTTTAAAGTATTATTTGAATTTACCTATTATATTAAGAAATGAACTTCCATGTCACTAATAAGGCCACATAACTGATTTTTCTGGTTTTAAGGTCACAAGCTTCTTCATTTTCTCTTAATCATAATGGAAAGAAAGTACTTGCTTTGCTTTACCCCTTTTTGTATAGAACTTCCAAAGTAGTGTCAAACAGACTTCTGATGACACTGTTCCCTCTTTTCCTTTGGCTACTCTTACAGAGTCCTTTTTGATGTGGGAAACAAAGGCAGAAGAAAAATTATTAAATTTCCTTACAACTCACAGCCCATTGACAAGTCCTTGAAACAGGCAGAGTGACATTCCTCTAGGGACTCAACTGCGTTGATGTTAATACTTTGCTAAGGGCAAAAGGCAATCCTAACCCAACCCCCAGGACCCTGTAAGTCTACTTTAAGATATAAAATTCCTTTGGAAACTTCCTTTATCTCTAAACTCCCCAAGATATGTGTCGGTAATCATCTCCCAAGCATGTGGCCCAGCGATATACATCTGAAGGGTCTCATGACTAAGGTTTTTTTAGATGGTAATAAATGACATTTTCCCAACAACAGCTAGCCCCTTCAAGGTCCTGGAAACATTGCTTCCAAAATTCCTTAGAAACTTACCCTATCCCTAACCCCCTCCCAACTTGAAAGTATATAATGGGTCACTCCTCATGACCCAGGCAAGCTCTTTCTGCCATTGGGTCCTGTCCCCATGCTTTAATAAAATCACCTTTTTTTTTTCTCTTTTTAAAAATTTTTTATTGTTATGTTAATCACCATATATTACATAATTTGTTTTGGTGTAGTGTTCCATGATTCATTGTTTGTTCATAACACCCAGTGCTCCATGCAGAATGTGCCCTCTTTAATACCCATCACCAGGCTAACCCATCCCCCTACCCTCCTCCCCTCTAGAAACCTCAGTTTGTTTTTCAGAGTCCATCATCTCTCCTGGTTCGTCTCCAATAAAATCACCTTTTTGCACCAAAGATGTTTCAAGAATTCTTTCTTGGCCATTGGCTTCGAACCCTGATGTCATCCCTACATCACTTCGCACTTACGAAACTTGGACTTCTTTTACTCTAGCCTGCAGTATGTCTGTCACCATAGTTTCATCTCATTGTTGATCTGAGTTAGTCTTAGATCCCCCTACTTTCTCTTTTCTGGAATTCTTTTCCTCGTTGTTTTACTGAACTATAACAAGCAATTTTCTTTTCCAGAGGATTATGCATAGTAGACTTTCTGAATCCCTGTGTGTTTAAGAAATAGGTCTTCTCTTTGATAGTCACAACTTTTAACTGGCTGTTTGGCTATATATTGTAAAGTTTTAGGTTTAAATAATTTTGATTCACAATATTAAAAGTTATTTCAAATTCTTTTTTGGAAGTCTGAGGTCATTCTTGCCTTTTATTTTCCTTTGGAAGACAATTTCGTTTCTCTTTAGAAGTTCTGCATTCACACCAAAAATATATGAAAATTCCATTTGCTTCATAGCCTCACCAAAACGTAGCACTGTCATTCTAAGAAGAATTTCTAGTCTTTTTTTTTGGTGGGTAGCTTGTGACATAGCATTTTGGTTTACATTTACATTTACCCAATGACTAATGATTTGGAGCACCCTTTCCTAGGTGTTTTTGCCATGCATATATATTCTTTGTTGAAATGTCTATTCAGATCTTTTGCTCTTTTAAAAATCAGATTGGTTGGTGGGTTCTTGTTATTCAGTTATAAGTATTCTTCCTATAACCTAGATACTGTATTAGTCATTTTAACCTTAACAGATCCATAATTGAACTTTTGATTATCTGCTTTTTTTCTCCACCAACCCTGTTCATCTTCCAATTATATCCATCTCAGTAAATAATCCAATTACAACTGCTTAAACATTCCCCTCCCTTACCCAACATCCCATTCATCCTCTAATCTTTTCAGGACTTTTTTTTTTTTACATCATTGAATCCAACTTAGTCTAAGCTGAAATCATTTGTCAATTCCCATACTCTCATTGCCTACAAACTTGTCTCCCTTCTTCTAGTCTTCCCTACCTACAGGAGTATTTTTTTTAAGTCACACAATGTCCTTGCTATAACACTTCCTCAACAATTTTTCATTTAAATTAGACTAAATTTCAAAATAAATATCACCTAAAATAATCACTTCTAGAATTGTACATATACAGGTGCTGATTCAAACTTTAGGATGCATGAACAGCACCTGGAAAGCTTGGTACAACAGATTCCTGGGCTCAACCCTACAGGTTCTGATTTGGTAGGTCTGCAGTGGGGACCAAGAATAAGTTCTCAGAAAATGCTGACACTGACATCCATGGACCACATGCCTACATACATCACATGTATCCTTCTAAACTTTCCAGACCCACCTATACTTAAGCCATCTGAGCCCTTTTTTCTCTTGTATGTAGCAACATCATTTCAATCTCAGGCCTTTTTTTTCTGTCTTCATCCTCTTTCCATTGATTCTCCTCCATATGCCCCATGGCTCCCTCTTTTTCATCATTCAGTTTTTATTCATAGGTCATCTCCTGAAGGGCTCATATCCTGGGGTCCATTCCTCAATGTAGTAACTCATTATTTAATTATCCTATACTTATTTTCTTATTAGTATCACTATTTGAAATTGTCTTATTTTGTCATTTATATGTTAATTTGTATCTTGATCCACCCCCCCAACATTAGGAAAGAATTTTCATTAGAACAGAGTTTTGCCTTGTTCAATACTGTATCCTGCAAATGTGGTTTTCCATATGTACATATGTATTTGTTGAATGAACAAATGGAAATCTTTAGAATACCCAAGGAATAAATGGCAGGAGGCAATTTCAATGAGTGAGGCAGAGATTAGTTCATTTAGGGCTTTGTGTAAAACACTAAGACTCATCTAATAAGGTTTGATGAGGAGAAATGTCACTTAAGGATCTATTTCTATTTCTCCTCCTTGATCTTAGATATCTTTTCTCCAAGATATTGTTTGGCATTGTTTATCATCTATCATTTAGCACATTACATAAACTTGATATGCACTAGTTATTTGGAAAAGATCCAGAAGTACTTTAGTGAAGAAAATAGGGTAGAGAAATAACTTTCAGTATTTCCCACAGTGATTACAAGAGACACATTTGTGTGTGTGTGTGTGTGTGTGTGTGTATGTGAGATAGCTTCAGTTGTAAATACATGAGAGTGCATTATGCAATTTCCAACCATAAGCCACTCAACCTATGCTTTTCTATATGTACTAGAACTATGGGTTTACAATGTATACCCTCAACCTTCCTGAAAGTCTAATAATTTGGATTGAGGTAGCACCATGAAGCAAAACGGGAGGTCATATTGGCATCAAAACCCTGGTAGAATGGTCAAAGGAATCCTACACATCGAGTCTTGTTGATATTATATGGCTATGGATTTTCCCTCTATTAATATTAGCTCACCTCAGCTGTTTAAAATACCATCTTAGGAAATTGCAATTATTAAGAAGTTTTGAGACCTAACATTCGGAACTTCAGGTAAGTTGTATTTTGTTTGTTTTAAGCAGACCTACAATAGGAGTTGTAATTACTTTAAATAAAGTTCAGAATGTGAAGCTAGAAAATTTAACTGGGTAATATTTATGTTGTAATTTTGCATTAATTTGACAGAACTATTTCTGACCTGTGTTCCATAGTCTCAAATGTTAATGAAAAGGTCACTTGTACTCATGACTGAATGACTGCTATGTTTTCAGAGTATACCAAATACAGGCTGTCAGTGAATATGTACAGTAAGTGGGCTACTATTTAAGAGAAAGAAGTATATATTACTGCAAAGATAAACCCAAACTATTATGGAAATGTTTTTTCTTGTTAAAACTTCCAGGAAGCATCCAACCGTAATTCCCCCACTCTTGTGAAATGAAACAAAGAAGAACTATGGATAAATCTACAGTTTTGTATCTCAGAGAAATAATTTAAAACAGGGTATATAGTCAAAACTCAAGTCTTAAGATTATCATCGCTATTGCTCTCTCATGTTAATCATCTGAAAATTTGATATTTATAATTTCTCTCTCCCATTCTCTAATACTCGATAGGCTACTAAAAATGTCTAATCTGATCCTCTAATAACAAATATTAGTAAGATTCTATTTAAAACACTGGGACATATAGAAGAAAAGGCACCATTAAGTCTCTAAAACTAAATTTTATAGAAATTATTTCCAGTTGAATTCTCTGATTTCAACCTGTCAAATTCTGCAATTCAATAAGCATTGTATATGTCAATGTTAGACTTTCAGATCACATTGGAGAGCTCATCACAGAGAATTATTCAACCACTCCTGTTTTGCAAGCATGAAAATATATCTGCACAATTTTTGACTAGTAGAAGCACACACTGGCTTTAAAATCTGTCTCCTATATTCCACAATCCAAACTTTATTTCTATGGAAACAGGACTTTATAGCCTGCAGGAAATGTTAACCCAGGCTCTAATGCTAGTGTCTGGTACCTGGCTTCCATTTCTTTTCCCAGTGAAAATAGATGTCAAAACGGTTAGGACCAAGGAAAGGTCTTGCAATGCTTCTTAGAAAAAATTTATCGTATTTCAGTTGATCCAATTTCTTTAGGACAAGATGCTAAAGGCAACCAGATATTGAGAATGAAACTACCAGCCCATTTTAACTCCATTAATAGTGTCAAGCCAGTTCTATGAGTAAATTTTTCTATAAAGTGAAAAAGCACTTGGTTTTTGGCTTCTAGAAATATTAAAGTATTATACATTAAAAAAGCTAGGATTTAAAACCAAACTTTTTATATTTTTAAAATACTCTCCTAAATCTACATTTTAAAGTTCTTACAACAGAAAAACACTTACAAAGTATCTTTTAATTCTTTAATCATAAAATTATACAAGTAGCTTGTTTAAAGTAATGATAGGAGCTCACATAAAGTAAGTCAAGGATAATCTGATCACTGTTCCTATAGGTTAGTCCTAGGAGGCCAATATGTTTCCTTTTTCTAACGTGTATTAAGAGTTTTTAGAAATACTATCTCATGACATTAGTTATCGGTATTAAGACATCAGACTGAATATCCTCATAACCTCTAAGACAGGGTTAGAAAAAAAAAATAAAAATATCAGAAACGTGTAACTATAAAATCTCATTTAAAAATACATGGCATTAATATAATTTAAGTGTTTGTTCCACTGCTATCTTCTTAGAAAGGAGTCCCATGATCACCCCATATTAACTAGCAGCTCACTAACCACTGCCCTCATTTTGCTTTCCCTCACTACGCTTATTCCTTCCTGTTGGGACATTTATTTATACACCCCCCCCACACACTAACACATATACAGATAAAATATATATACATATAATATATATACTATATATAGTATATACTATATATATATACTATATATATACTATTTTTAAATTAATTTCACTTTCTAATTATTTCTATGGAAACAATAAAAAGTGAACTGTGTTAGAGTGCTAGACAGAAGAGGCTTGAGTGGCATGACAGGAAGATGTAATATGTGGTTAATTAGTTATTGGTTTAAACAAACTATTAACATATTATCAAGTCAAAAATTTTCAAGAAAAAATAGAAACCATTACTTGAAAAATAAACAGGTTACAAAACAGCATATGCGATACGATCTCCTTTTGGTAAAAAAAAAAAAAGAAAAAGAAAAAGAAAAACCAATGCCTGCACATAGTAAAAGAGAAGGAAAGATCTACAACAAGGTATTCAGACTGGTAATCATCTTTGAGTAATATTAACATGATATTTTTTCTTTTTTCTATATGTATTTCCTTTCTATCATACACACACTTATATAACAGAAGTTTTAGTTTAAAATGTGAATCAAGAAAGGAAGAAAGCTATGGAAACTTCCTGATATCAAGTACATGAGTTTTTAACATCACCTACTTTGTATTATATTTGAAATACTTCATAATATAAAATAAATGCTACAATAATGTATCTTTTATATTACATAGTAGCTTGACAGATAATTGAGCACAAATGATAAAAGTTTCTTCTCTAAAAATAAAGCCTTTCTCAAAACATGAAGTTTAACAAAAGTTAAACATCCCCCAGTGACATCACTCTCCCTTACACATTTCTTTAGGATTAATTTCTAATCCCTTTCCTCCTTCTAATGATCCTACACTCCTTTAATTTGTCTTTCATGGTAGTTGGGACCTTGAATTCTTTCCAATGACTTCCTCATAAAAAAACAAAATCCCAAACATCAAAAATATCAGATCTGTATTAAGGTGTTAAGCGTTTTCTTTTAATAAGGAAAGCAAATTCGAGGTTTTTCTAAAGCACTGTATTCTTCAGAAGAATTTTGAATTAATTCATCGTGTTCTAAGAGCATCCATGGGGATTTTCATTGGAATTACTTATATATTATGGATTAAATTTAGGGAAATGAATAGTTTTATAATGTTAAGTGTCTTCCCATCCAGGAGTATTATGTGTTCCCCAGTCATTTAGGCCTTACCCTATGTTCTCCAAAAAAATATATATGACATTCTTTATTTGAATATTGCACACATTTCTGGTTAAGTTTATTTTTAGTTACTAAGCATTAAACATGAAATAAACTTTTATAACCCTTGTTAATTTCTGCTAATGTTAAGAGATTATATATATATTTAACTTATCTGAGGATCCTGGTTTCAGGCCAAAAATGTTATGTGTGACCATTCAGGCCTGGTGACTTGCAGTTACAAGATTTTGTCTGGCAGGTGTCATGAAGGGTAGCTGCCCTCCCCATACCAGACTTGGGGCACAGCTAGTGAATTACAGTTTTCTAGACAGAGTTCAGTCAAGGACTCAGCCTCTCACTCTCCAGTCCAACCGTGTCGTTCACGCACACAGCTGCATTCCCAGCCTAAGCACCTCATTCAGAGTCATCCTTATCAGGACCTTGGCTGAGGCACTTTCCAGGTACCACGCCAAGTCCTCTCTGTTGGGGCCCTCAGCTGAGGCATTGTTTTCCATTTTGACTTGAAAGTACCTTTTCACACTTAGCCCTTTCCTCTCTCCCTTCTCCCTTGGTCCATGAGTCCATAGAGGCAGGGGTCTTTTGTTCAGGCTCTTTTGTAGCAAGACAATTCCCCCTGAGTTGCATCCATCTAACCTTCACACAGTGTCATTTTGTGGCAGAAAATGGAACTCTGGGGAGCCGACACCTCATTTTGCCTATTGTTGGCTCTGTTTCACTGAGTAAAGCCTTGATTGTTACTTTCAATTCAACTCATTTTTCTAATTCGCCATCTCAATGCCTGATTGCTCAACAGTACCCAGCAACTTGTCTGAACTTATCTTTTAATTCTAATATTTTAATAGTGCTCAAGTTTGTCTTCTTGGACTTGTTTTTCAGAAAGACATTTCTATCACTCAGAGATAATTATAATATTGCCTCTTCCTTTCTAATATGTATACATTTCTTTTTTCCTGTATGTCCAAATGCTTTCATACTTTTGGTACAATGATGAATAATAGCATGGTGCTAGATATTCCTACATATCATGACTTTGAAGGAAATACTAGAGTTTGTTCACTCCTAATATTTCATTTCTAGTTCTGATAGATGCAATTTTTAAAAGATTATATGTCTTGCACATATCAATCTCCTACACTATTTGTAGTTTGTAAAGAACTTTTACATATGTCAACTCATACCCATGTGTAACATTCTATTTATCAATATTCTGTCAGGTGATAAATCACAAATTTACAACATTAAATTTTTAAATTCAATAAAGCTGTTAATTGCTATCTATTGAAAATGATTATAACTTAGCATGAGTTGAAATCAGGAGGCAGGTAAATAATTAGTCTAATAATATAAATACTACATAATGCTACCATATATAATATATGCATGTGTTGAGGCACATAATACCTTTTACTTAGACTACATATTTTTATTTAAAAAATGAGTAAAACTATTAAAATGGAAAGCAAAATCCTATTTTTATTAGACTTATATATAAAACATAGTTTAGGAATCTTGTATTCTCTTAAACCCATCAGAATAAAATTTAAGCCTGCTGAACAATAATACAAGGACAGAGAAGAAAAATTTAGTTTAATATGGAATTTAAGAAAATATATTTGTTTTGCAGAATATTGGTCTTTTAATTAAATTAATTAATTTAATTTTGTTTTCATTACTACTCTCAGGTTTAAAGCAAATTCACAAATCATTTCCCAGCAGATAACGTCTCAGAAGACTATCATTGATATGCTCTAAGACATACCAAAAGAAGCTCATTTAGTGAAAGATTTGCAGAATTGGAAGGAATCTCAGAAATCAACTGATTCTTTTCACTCTACAAAACATTCATGATTCCCTCTAAGCCATCTATGTTAGCGATCATTCAACATCTACTTGAATGTCCCTCATGATAAAATACTATCTACTAAGGAATTTCATCCCTTTTCAGATCTTGTGAACAATGTGTTCATCTTCTAACAACAAATGTAATTCCTTATCATTTTTTATCAATTAGGGATTAAAAAGAATTAATGCACATCTCACCCATCTGAGAAAACTTCAGATATGTGAAGATGTTTCTTCAGGATTAAACATCCCAAATAGTCCTCAGTAAAGTTCCTTCTGATTCTTTTCACCACTTAGAATTTATCTTGCAGGACACTCTAGTCCATCTCCATTACTAATATAGTTTTTTATATAGACTTATTATCACAACTGGAGTTTAGTCTACTTATACTGTCTTATAGTATATAACATAAATGCAAGTCTCCTCTTTATATACTGTATTTAACTACACGCTGAAATTCTATTAAGGCACTATTAATTTTTTCCATTGTCCTGAAAATCATCGCATATTGCTAAGTTTCACTGAGAGTCTAGTATTCTAAAACTTTGAAGTAGCTTGTACTATGAGGAAGCCACCACACTTCCATTCTTTGAGTAGATGTTTCTCACCAAAAGAGAAAAAAAATGACCTTATTGCTAATACTGTTAAGTTTAATCCTTTTATGATTTTTTAATTAAAGTGTATTTATTTTTTTAGTGATCTCTACACCCAATAGGGCTTGAACTCACAACGCTGAGATCAAGAGTCACATGCTCCTCTGACTGAGCCAGCCAAGCACCCCAAGCTTAATCTTTTAGTAGAAAGTTTACAAAACCTATTGAGACATGTATGAATCTTGAGTCTATCAACTAAAAAAATCCCCATCCTATGTGTTTTGTGAATATTCCCAACCTTATCTTAATAAAAATGTTGACCCACTCAAGATAAAGAACAGAACCTTGTGTTATGCAATACTAAACTGTTTCCATGTATTCTTAAGATGTATCTCTCACAATAATCCAGCCTACTCCTCATCCAGTCAACCAACATTAAACTTAATTTATACCTTTTCATATTTCTCCATATTCATGCACTTTATATACTTTTACATACATATGCATAACATACAGATTTTATGTTATAAATAATATGTATAATATATGGGATAATATTAAATATCTTATAGGAATTCTTCCAAGTCAATAAATATAGCTCTGAATTATTCTCTTAAAGGCTGCATAATACTTTATGATGTGAGATTCTCTAATCATAATGCCTACTATTGATGGGTATTTTTCTTAAAATAGTACTACAAAAATTATCCTTGGACAAAAATGGTAAACCGATGGTGGTTTTATTTCTATGGGGTAGAGTCCCTGAGAAATTACTTTTCAAAGAGTACATGCATTCTTAATTTAATTAACAGTGACAGACTGCTTTTCAAAGTGGCTTTAACAACTCATATTTCCATCAGGAATTAAGAATTAAATATAAATAAATTCCTAGGAATATATACCAAATCATGATGAAATAAAAAATCTGAACAGACCAATTACTAGTAAGAAGACTGAATCAATAGTCAAAAATCTTCCAAAGAGAAGTCCAGAACTAGATGGCTTCACTGGTAAATTCCATCAAACACTTAAAGAAGAATTAATACCAGTTCTCCTCAAACTCTTCCAAAAAAATGAAGAGGAAGTAACACTTCTAATTTCCTTGCTGTGAAACAAAGCAAAGTTAATCCCCAGTTAAACCACTGCACGTAGACATCATGTTATGCAGAACTTGTTTGAAACTCCCAGAGTTTCATTGGCACTACTGGTTAAAAGTGATCCCCAGTGGTCTCTTGATTTAAAAAATGAGGTTTCTAAATATTCACAAACAAGTTCAAATGTCAATGGCATGTTAACAACTTGTATTTTGCTAAGACAAATATTTCAATCCTATACACAAAAATCTGCTATGAAGAAGCATAGGAATTATCAACTAGGTGGAATTACAATACTTTTTATCTCAGTATGGCTTCGTTGTTCTCTACTAGCAATAGTATTCACCAAGATGAAGGTTCTTAACCCAGGTGTACAATCCAACCAGAGATCTTAGACAATTGTCCTCAGATATCATTACATTTGTCCTCAGATATCATTACATTTCATAAGTGCCAGACTTTAGAGAACTTTTTCTGAATAGCTCTTTTAATTCTGTCTCCACATTTTCCAACTTAATTGGACTTTGAATATATCCTCTGCTGAGCCCACTTTTAAAAAGATTACCAAAGACCTCCTTGTCCACAAAAAGGGCCAATTCTCATTATACTTAACATCTTAGCATCATTTAACAGAAAAATAATTTTTATAAAAATATTTTTGCATATTTTCCTATAAAATTATCTTCTTTTCTAACTCATCTCACTGACTTCCCTTCTTAGTCTCTTTTAATAAATCTACCTCTTCACTCAAGTTTAAGTTTAGAGTTCTCCACTATCTTCTCAGATAAATCTACTGAATCTGTAGGCTATCTCCTTGCCCCATTTTGTCTCTCTTTCACACACACAAAATCTATATGAAGATGATTTCAAAATATATACTCTAACCCATAAAGAAGAATCTCACAAATTCAATGTATATTTTCATGTGTTTAATGTTTTTACTAAGAAAGTCATTATTAACTTTTTTTTCCTCTTACACTCTCTTTGGTCCATCACCACAGTCTCTTAGAAATGCCTTTGAAATTTTATGGTACATACAATCATTTTACAGTCCTTTCACTGCTTGTACACTACTACACTAGTACAAGGGACCTTGTTTCCATCCTTACGCTGTTATTCACACAGCAGCTTAAGTGTTTCTTCTAAAATGTAAGTCATATTACTTCCTCATTCCCAACACAATAATGGTTCCCTATTATATTTAGAATAAAACTCTGGATCTTCACTATGGCCTTACACGAGCTGGTCCCCTCATATTTCCATTTGTCAGAATTGCTCACAAAATAATGAGAGGCAACTTAAATTTATCATGCATATGGTTTTGTAAATACAATACAAAAATATTCAATACTCTGCTATTTGAAAATGTAGAAATATATGAATATTCTAGAATGTACCTCTGGAAAATTTTAAGGTTTTCTACAATATTCTATTTGAATATCTCTGGATTTAAATAATTTTAAGGGGAACTCACAAAGTTTTTCTGGAAAGTTTGTGAATTATCAGTATTATAAGAACAATTTTTTTAAAGAACAATTTAAAATTAATAAGTTTGGTATTAAATTGAATTTATATTATCTACCATATTAATATTTTTAAATTGGTGAATGCAAAAAAGCACAACTGTAATGTTTCAGTAGTTACACATCTGTTTCTCTCAATGATAAAACAAGTAAGCAGAAATCAGAGAAAAAAACATTATCAAACAAATTGACCAAACTGATCTTTATAGAACACTCCATCTAAAAATAGAGAAAATGGAGAATTTGAAAGATGGCAGTGGAGTAGGAGGACTCTCAGCTCACCTCCCACCAACATTACAACAAGATAAGTATCAAATCATCCTAGATACCTCAGAAATTGACCTGAAGACTGGCAGAACAAATTCCCTGACTAAAGGTAGAGAAGAGACCACATCAAAGAAGACAGGAAGTGTAGAGACACTGCTTGGGAGAGAAACAGATTGTGACCACTACAGTGGGGAGGGAGCCATAGTTGTGAAGTGTGGGAGACAGACTAGCACACAGGGAAAACAAATCCCCATAGCAATTTGGTTGGAAAGTGAGAGGGGCTGAATTTTGTGAGTTCTTGCAACCAGCAGGGCTTAAAGTCTGGAGTTTTAAAGGTCAGCATGGGGATAGAGACCTAGGGGCACTGTGCGGCTCTTGGAGAGGAGGCAGGCAAACAATTCATGGGCATACAGCATGGAAACAGTGATATGAGAAGTGCCTGGGGCACCGAGTGGGGAGGTTATTTGCTCATCTCAGAGCACATCCCACAGACAGCATTCACAGAGAGACCCCTCCAGAAACAAAGGGACTGGCCAGCACTATTTCCCTCTCCCACCCCTCAGCATAAGCACAGAGCCACCTGTGGGAACCAGCACAGCACTTATACTCATTACCTAAATTGCTTACACCAAGCCTCACCCCTCATGCTCTGGTGGAACCACCCTTCCTAGTCATGCCTGCTTCAATTCCAGTGAGGAGGACTCCTCCCCTAGAAGACTGGCCCAAACTCCTGCTCACACTGCATCTCCCAGTGGGGGAGTTTTATGGAACTTTTGTTCTGGCAGTGGTGGTGACAGGTCTTATTTCAAAAGCAGACCAGAGCACACCTAGTTAAAAGGCACCACATTCAGGCCAAGGACCAAACACTGCCCACAATAGGCCACAAAGGAGAGCAGATGACTGGCCTGAAGGATAACACATCCAGGACCCAATAGCAGAACACATGCAGCATACTTCTGGAAGTGCCAGGCCCTGGGGAATGGGGACAGCAAATAGCAGGGCACTACAGGACCTCTTCTTCATAAGACCGTTACCCTCAAAAGCAGAAGACACAGCTGGTTTTCTTAACATACACAGTCACAGAAACTTAGAAAAAAATGAGAAGACAGAGAAATTTATCCCAAATGAAAGAACAGGATGAGGCCACGGCAGATATAAGTAACATGCCTGATAAAGAATTTAAAGTAATGATCATAAGGATACTCACTGGACCTGAGAAAAGAGTAGAAGACATGCGTGAGACCCTTAACACAGACATAAGGAATAACATAACAGAGATAAAGGGCTCAATAAATGAAATGGGAAACATGCTTAATGGAATGAACAGCAGGATGGGAAAAGCAGAGGAACAAATTAGTATCCAAAAAGACAGAGTAATGGAAAGTAATCAAACTGAACAAAAGAGAGAAAGAATAGACTTAGGTCATTCAGTGACTCCATCAAATGTAATAACAATCATATTATAGGAGTCCCAAGGAACATGGGTGGGGACAGGGGGTAGAAAATTTATTTGAAGAAATAACAGCTCAAAACTTCCTTAATCTGAGGAAGGAAACAGATATCCAGATCATGGAGGAACAGAAAAATCCTATCAAAAATAAACAAAAGCAGATGCACATCAAGACATACTATAAGTAAATTGGCAAAATATAGTGATAAAGAAAAAAATTTAAAAGCAACAAGACAAAAGAAGATAGCAACTTACAAGGGAAAACTCATAAGGCTAGCAGGAGATTTTTCAGGAGAAACTTTCCAAGACAAAAGGGAGTGACATGGTGTATTCAAAGCGCTGAATGGGAAAAATCTCCAGCCAAGAATACTCTATCCAGCGAGGTAATCATTCAGAATACAAGGAAAGATAAAGAGTTTCCCAGACAAACAAAAATTAAAAGAGTTCATGACTGCTAAACCTGTAAGAAATATTAAAGAGGACCCTTTGAGTGTAAAGGAGAGACCAAAAGTGACAGTATAAAAGTAGGAAACACAAAAGCAGGAATATAAATATTTCCATAAAAAAATCACTTCAGGAACTCACAAAATAGAAGGATATAAAATATAATAGCATATACCTAAAATATGGGGAGGAGAGGAGTAAAGAATGGGTTCAAACTTGAATGATCATCAACTTAATATAGACTGCTATATGCAGAAGCCTAATGGTAACCATGTACCAAAAACCACTAAGTAAACACGCAAATAAAGAGAAAAAAATCCAAATATATTATGAAGAAAAATCTGCAAACCATATAAGAGAAAGAACAGATCAGAGAAAATCTTCAGAAACAACAATAGTAAAATGACAACAAATACATATCTATCAATAATTAATTTGAACATAAATTGACTGAACACTCTAATCAAAAGACATAGGGTGACAGAATGGATGATAAACAAGACCTATCTACTTGCTGCCTACAAGAGACTCATTTTAGACCTAAAGATAGCTGCATATTGAAAGTGAGGGGATGGAGAAACCTCCATCATGCAAATGGATATCTAAAGAAAGCCAGAGTAGCAATACTTATATCGGAAGAACTAGATTTCAAAACAAAGACTAAAAGGAGACAAAGAAAGACACTATATAATAATGAAGGGGATAATCCAACAAGAATATCTAACAATTATAAGTATTATTCACCCAACATAAAGGCATCCAAATACATAAAACAGTTAATAACATAAATGAATTAATTGATAATACATTAATAATAGAGGACTTTATCATTGCACTTATATCAATAGACATATCATCTAAACAGAAAATAAGGAAACAATGGTTTTGTATGACAAGCTGGAAAAGATGGATTTAACAGTTATATTGAGAACATTCCATCTTAAAACATCAGAATACACGTTTTTAAAGTGCACAGGGACATTCTCTAGATCTCAAAACAAGCCTCAACAAATTAAAGATTGAAGTCATACCCACATACATCTTTTCTGACCACAATGCTATGAAGCTAGAAGTCAAACACAAGAAGAAATCTAGAAATGAAGATCTAACAATTGTAAATATTTATGCCCCTAACATGGGAGCAGCCAATTAATAACAAAAGAAAAGAAAAACATTGACAACAATACAATAATAGTAGGGGACTTTAACACCGCCATCACTGAAATGGACAGATCATCTAAGCAAAAGATCAACAAGGAAATAAGGACTTTAAATGACACACTGGACCAATGGACTTCACAGATATATTGAGAACATTCCATCCCAAAGCAAAAGAATACACATTCTTCTCTAGTGCCCATGGAACATTCTCCAGAATAGATCACATCCTAGGTCACAAATCAGGTATCCACTGGTACCAAAAGATTGGGATTATTCCCTGCATATTTTCAGACCACACTGCTTTGAAACTAGAACTCAATCACAAGAGGAAAGTCAGAAAGAACTCAAATACATGGAGGCTAAAGAGCAACCTATTAAAGAATGAATGGGTCAACCAGGAAATTAAAGAAGAATTAAAAAAATTCATGGAAACAAATGAAAATGAAAACACAAAGTTCAAAATCTTTAGGATGCAGCAAAGGCATTCTTAAGAGGAAGGTATATAGCAATACAAGCCTTTCTCAAGAAACAAGAACAGTCTCAAATACACACTAACCCTACACCTAAAGGAGCTGGAGAAAGAACAGCAAATAAAGCCTAATCCCAGCAGGAGAAGAGAAATAATAATCAGAGCAGAAATCGATGAAATAGAAACTAGAAGAGTAGAACAGATCAATGAGACTAGGAGCTGATTCTTTGAAAGAATTAATAAGAGTGATAAACCCCTGCCCAGACTTATCAAAAAGAAAAATGACCCAAATTAACAAAAACATGAATGAAAGAGGAGAGATCACAACCAACACCAAAGAAATACAAACAGTTATAAGAACATATTATGAGCAACTCTATGGCAGTATATTAGATAATCTGGAAGAAATGGATGCATTCCTAGAGATGTATAAACTACCAAAACTGAACCAGGAAGAAATAGAGAACCTGAACAGACCTACAACCACTAAGGAAATTGAAGCAGTCAGCAAAAATCTCCCAATAAACAAAAGCCCAGGGCCAGATGGCTTCCCAGGGGAATTCTACCAAACATTTCAAGAATTAATACCTATTCTCCTGAAACTGTTCCAAAAAATAGAAATGAAAGGAAAACTTCCAAACTCATTTTATGAGGCCACCATTCCCTTGATCCCAAAGCCAGACAAAGACCCCATCAAAAAGGGGAATTACAGACCAATATCCTTGATGAACATGGATGCAAAAATTCTCACCAAAATACTAGCCAATAGGATCCAACAGTACATTAAAAGGATTATTCACCACGACCTAGTGGGATTTATCCCTGGGCTGCAAGGTTGGTTCAACATCCGCAAATCAATCAACATGATACAATACATTAATAAAAGAAAGAAAAAGAAGCGTATGATCCTCTCAATAGATGCAGAAAAAGCATTTGACAAAGTACAGCATCCTTTCTTGATCAAAACTCTTCAGAGTATAGGGATAGAGGGTACATACCTCAATATCATAAAAGCCATCTATGAAAAACCCACAGCGAATATCATTCTCAATGGGGAAAGGCTGAGAGCTTTCCCCCTAAGGTCAGGAACACGGCAGGGACGTCCACTATCACCACTGCTATTCAACATAGTATTAGAAGTCCTAGCCACAGCAATCAGACAAAAAAAAAAAAGAAATCAAAGGCATCCAAATCAGCAAAGAGGAAGTCAAACTCTCACTCTTTGCAGATGATATGATACTTTATGTGGAAAACCCAAAAGACTCCACCCCAAAACCGCTAGAACTCATACAGGAAGTCAGTCAAGTGACAGGATATAAAATCAATGCACAGAAATCAGTGGCATTCCTATACACCAACAACAAGACAGAAGAGAAATTAAGGAGTCGATCCCATTTACAACTGCACCCTAAACCATAAGATACCTAGGAAGAAATCTAACCAAAGAGGCAAAGTATCTATACTCAGAAAACTATAAAATACTCATGAAAGAAATTGAGGAAGACACAAAGAAATGGAAAAACGTTCCATGCTCATGGATTGGAAGAACAAATATTGTGAAGATGGCAATGCTACCTAGAGCAATCGACACATTCAATGCAATCCCTATCAAAATACCATCCACTTTTTCCCAAGAAATGGAACAAATAATCCTAAAATTTGTATGGAACCAGAAAAGACCCCGAATAGCCAGAGGAATGCTGACAAAGCAAAGCAAAGCTGATGGCATCACAATTCCAGGCTTCAAGCTCTATTACAAAGCTGTAATTGTCAAGACAGTATGGTGCCAGTAAAACAGACACATAGATGAGAGCCCAGAAATGGACCCTCAACTCTATGCTCAACTAAACTTCAACAAAGCAGGAAAGAATGTCCAGTGGAAAAAAGACAGTCTCTTCAACAAATGGTGTTGGGAAAATTGGACAGCCACATACAGAAGAATGAAACTGGACTATTTCCTTACACCACACACAAAAATAGACTCCAAATGGTTGAAAGACCTCAATGTGAGACAGGAGTCCATCAACATCCTAAAGGAGAACACAGGCAGCAACCTCTTCGACCTCAGCCGCAGCAGCTTCTTCCTAGAAACATCGCCAAAGGCAAGGGAAGCAAGGGCAAAAATGAATTATTGGGACTTCATCAAGATAAAAAAAAAAGCTTTTGCACAGCAAAAGAAACAGTCCACAAAACCAAAAGACAACCGACAGAATGGGAGAAGATATTTGCAAATGACATATCAGATAAAGGGCCAGTATCCAAAATCTATAAAGAACTTATCAAACTCAACACCCAAAGAACAAATGATCCAATCAAGAAATGGGCAGAAGACAGGAACAGACATTTTTCCAAAGAAGACATCCAAGTGGCCAACAGACACATGAAACAGTGCTCAACATCACTCGGCATCAGGGAAATCCAAATCAAAACCTCAATGAGATAACAGCTCACACCAGTCAGAATGGCTAAAATTAACAAGTCAGGAAATGACAGATGTTGGAGGGGATGTGGAGAAAGGGAAACCCTCCTACACTGTTGGCGGGAATGCAAGCTGGTGCAGCCACTCTGGAAAACAGTATGGAGGTTCCTCGAAAAGTTGAAAATAGAGCTACCCTATGACCCAGCAATTGCACTACTGGGTATTTTCCCCAAAGATACAAATGTAGGGACCCGAAGGGGTACATGCACCCTGATGTTATAGCAGCAATGTCCACAATAGCCAAATTATGGAAAGAGCCAAGATGTCCATTGACAGATGAATGGATAAAGAAGATGTGATATATATATGTATATATATGTACAATGGAATATTATGCAGCCATCAAGAGGAATGAATTCTTGCCATTTTCAATGACATGGATAGATCTGGAGTGTATTATGCTGAGTGAAATAAGTCAATCAGAGAATGACATGTATCATATGATCTCAGTGATATGAGGAATTCTTAATCTCAGGAAATAAACTGAGGCTTGGTGGAGTGGTGGGGGGTGGGAGGCATGGGGTGGTTGGGTGATAGACATTGGGAGGGTATGTGCTATGGTGAGTGCTGTGAATTGTGTAAGACTGTTGAATCACAGACCTGTACCTCTGAAACAAATAATACATTATATGTTAATAAAAAGAAGAAGATAGTAGGAAGGGAGAAATGAAGGGGGGGAAATCGCAGGGGAGGGATGAACCATGAGAGATTATGGACTTTGAGAAACAAACTGAGGGTTCTAGAGGGGAGGGGTGTGGGGTGATGGGTTAGCCTGGTGATGGGTTTGAGGAGGGCATGTTCTGCATGGAGCAGTGGGTGTTATGAATAAACAATGAATCATGGAACACTGCACCAAAAACTAATGATATAATATATGGTGATTAACATAACAATAAAAAATTAAAAAAAAACTAATGATGTAATGTATGGTAATTAACATAACATAATAAAATTAAAAAAAAGAAATCTGCAAAGACCATAAATAACTGGAGGTTAAATAATATGCTAAAACAATGAATGGGTCAACCAGGGAATAAAAGAAGAAATAAAAAAGCACATGGAAAGAAATGAAAATGATCACACAATAGTCGAAAACCTTTGGGATGCAGCAAAAAGCAGTTCTAAGAGTGAAGTTTATAGCAATACAGGCCTACCTCAAGAAGCAAGAAAAATCCCAAATAAACAATCTAACCTTACATCTAAAGGAGCTAGAAAATAAAGAATCAAAACCTAAAACCAGCAGAATGAAGGAAATAATAAAGATTAGAACAGAAATAAATGATATAGAAACTAAGAGAAAAAAAAAACAGAATAGAACAGATCAATGAAACCAGGAACTGATTCTTTGAAAAAGAAAAATAAATAAGATTGATAAATCTCTAGCCAGACTTAACAAGGAAAGAGAAAGGACTCAAAAGCACAAATGAGAGAGAAGTAACAACCAGCACCACAGAAATGCAATTATAAGAGAATATTATGAAAAATTATATTCCAACAAATTGAACAACCTAGAAGAAATGGATAAATTCCTAGCAACATATGACCTCTCAAAACTGAATCATAAAGAAATAGATAATTCAAAAGATTGATTGCCAGCAAAGAAATTGAATCAGTAATCCAAAAAAAAAAAAAAAATACCATAAGCAAAAGTCCAGGACCATATGACTTCATAGGTGAATTCTATCAAACATTTAAAGATAAGTTAATACCTATTCTTTTCAAACTATTCCAAAGACTAGAAAAGGAAGGAAAACTTCCAAATTCATTCTATGAGGCCAGCATTACCATGATACCAAAACCAGATAAAGACAACACAAAAAGAGAACTACAAGCCAATATGTCTGATGAACAAAGATGTAAAACTTCTCAACAATATACTAGCAAAACGAATCCAACAGTACATTAAAAAATCATTCACCATGATCAAGTGCAGTTTATTCCTAGGTTACAAGGATGGTTCACTATCACAAATCAATTGACATGATAAATCACATTAAATCAAAGGATAAAAACCATATGATCATTTCAATAGACACAGAAAAAACATTTGACAAAATACAACATCCATTCATGAAAAAAACCCTCAACAAAGTAGGTTTAGAGGGAACATACCTCAACATAATACAGGCCTTATTTGGAAAACCCATAGCTAATGTCATCCTTAATGGGGAATACTTGAGAGTTTTTCCCCTAAGTTCAGAAACAAGAGAAGGATGTCCACCCCCACCTCTTATTCAACATGTGGAAGTCCTAGCCACAACAATCAGACAACAAAAAGAAATAAAAGGCATCCAAGTCAGCAACAAAGAAGTAAAACTTTCACTATTTGCAGATGACCTGATCATCTATATGAAAAACCTGAAAGACTTCACCAAAAAAACACTAGAACTGATAAACAAATTCAGTGAAGTCACAGAAATCAAAACCAATGTACAGAAATCTGTTGCATTTCTATACACCAATAATGAAGCAGCAGAAAAACATTTAGCATGTTATTAAGAAATCAGTCCCATTTACAATTGCACCAAAAACCACAAGACACCTAGGAATAAACCTAACCAAAGAGGTAAAAGATCTGTACTCAGAAAACTATAAAACGCTGATAAAAGAAATTGAAGATGACACAAAGAAATGGAAAATCATTCCATGCTCATGAATTGGAAGAACATCATTAAAATGTATATACTACCCAAAGCAGTCTACACATTTAATGTAATTTCTATCAAAATACCAACAGCATTTTTCACAGAGCTAGAACAAATAGTCCTAAAATTTGTATGGAACCACAGAAAACCTCAAATAGCCAAAGAAACCTTGAAAAAGATAAGCAAAACTGGAAGCATCAGAATTCTGGACTTTAAATTATATTACAAAGCTGTAGTAATCAAAACACACAAAAATAGACAGAACAAGGGAATAGAATAGAAAGCCCAGAAATAAACCTATAATTACATGGCCAATTAGTTTTTGACAAAGGAGGAATGAATATCCAATAGGAAAAATAATGTCTCTTCAAGAAAGGGTGTTGGGAAAACTGAGCAGCAACATGCAGAAGAATGAAACAGAGCCACTTTCTTAGGTTAAAAATAGAACTACCCTATGATCTAGTAATCACACTACTGGATATTTAACCAAAGCATACAAATACACTAATTCAAAGGAATACATGCACCCCTATGTTTATGGCAGCTTTATTTACAATAGCCAAATTATGGAAGCAGCCCAAGTGTCCATCAATAGATGAACGGATTAAGAAGACGTGGTACGTACACACACACACACACACACACACACACACACACACACACACAAGAATATTATTCACCCATAAAAAATAAAATCTTGCCATTTGTAATGACATGGATGGAGCTAGAGAGTATTGCATTAAAAGTCAGAGAAAGACAAATTCCATATGATATCACTCATATGTAGAGTTTAAACAACAAAACACACAAGCAATGGGGAATAAAAGAGAGAGAGAGGCAAACCAAGAAACGGACCCTTAATTATAGATAACTGTTGGTCTCCAGAGGCGAGGGGCCTGGGAGGATGGGTTAAATAGGTAATGGGCATTAAGGAGTGTACTTGTCATGATGATCACCAGGTGATGTTAAGTAAGTGTTGGATCACTAAATTGTACACCTGAAACTAACACTGGTGTTAACTGGAATTAAAAGAAAAGCTTAAAAAAATTAAAAATGAAAAATAGAAATTCTGAATACACATTTTTTTAAGTGCACATGGATCAAAATAGACCATAGTCTAGGCTATGAAAATGAAGTAAAAAGGATTGAAATATATTTTCTCTAATAACAAATTAGCAATCACTAACAGAATATCTAAAAAATGTCCAAACACATAGAAGTTAAATCACACACCTCTAAATAACCCATGGCTATTGAAAAAAATCAAAATGGAAATGGTAAGAATTTTTGACAAATTAAAATGGAAATAAAACCTTAAAAATCATGGGATACATCCAAGGCAGTATTTTAGAGAAAATTTTATAGCATTAAACATTTCTAAATTAAGGAAGAAGAAAAATTGTGAAAATTTGATTAAGCTTCTAAAACTTAAGCTTAAGAAACCAGAGAAAGAATATCGACTTAATTCCAAATGAGAAAGAAGGATGTAATAAAGAAATAAGGAGGAAAACAATACAGTAGAAAACAGAACAATAGAAAAAAAATCGAGAAACACTAAATCTGGTTCTTCGTAAAGATGATGGAATTAATAAACCTTTAGCCAGACTGGGAAAAAGAGAGGAAGACAAAAATTATCAACCTAAGAAATGAGAGAGAGGGACATCACTACAGATTCTATAGACATTAAAACTCTACTAGGTGAATACTGTGAACAATTTTTTATACCAATAAATTCAACAACTTAGATAAAATGAAAAAAAAATCCCTGAATGGTATATGACACCAAAGCTCACTTAAGAAGAAATAGATGTCATAAATTGTCTACATGGGTTAAGTAAATACAATTTGTAGTTAAAAACATACCCAGGACCAGATGGCTTCACTGGTCCACTCTTTACAAACGCTTCTAAATAATAGAAAAGGAGGTAATGAGTCTTTATACATTTTATGAGGCCAGCATTACCCTGACATCAATTCAGAGACACTAAAAGTATTAAACTCATGAAGGCAAGAGCCTTTAACAAAATTTTTGCAAATTGACTCAAGTCATATATAAAAAGATTAATATTACATGATCAAATGTGGTTATATCAGGGATATAAGGCGTAAGTGTGGATTAACATTAAAAAACCAAACAATATAATATGCCATATCAACAGACTAAAAAGAAAAGCCAGTGATCAATAAATTTAGGAAAAGCTTTTGATAAATTCCAACAATCACTTATGTTTAAAAAAGCCTTCCAGCAAGTTAGGAATATAAGGAACCACTCTCACATTGACAGATAACATCTACAAACCCCTCCATCTGAAAAGATAAAGCACTGAGTATTTTTTTTTTTTTACTAAGGTGGAGAACTAGACAAGTTGTCTGTTTCACCACATATTCCTCGAGTTCTAGGTCAGTGCCTAAAGCATAAATATAAAATGCAAAGAAAGGAAAGAAAGAAGGACCAGGAAAGAAATATGGGTTGAAAAGGAAGAAATAAAACTACATTATTATCAGATAATGTGATTGTCTATATATTTAAAAAAAACTAACAAATATACAAAAAGCTACAATAACTAGGAGGTTGATTTACAGGATGTAAGGGTAATAAATACCAATTCCATTTCTGTATATTAGCAACAGACAATTGAAAATTGAAATTCAAAACACAATTTATATTAGCATCAAGAAATATGAAACTTTAGGGATAAATTTAACAAAATTACTGATATCCACAAAAATCCTCAGAAAAGTAGGCATATGTATTCGTTTAAGCAGAGAACTAGTAGAACAGATATGAATTAAAAAATTATAATAAGTGAAAGAATCTAGATACAAACATTGCATACTATAGTACTTTGAATGTGAAACTCTAGATAAATGATAGTGATAGAAAACAGATGAGTAGTTGTTCAGGGCCAGGGCATCATGAGGAAAGAGACTGAATGCAACATGCTGTGAAGCAAATTTTTTGGGTAGTAGAAATTTTTGGTACCATGACTTTGGTGATAGTTATGTGACTGTGCAAATCTGTCAAAATACATCGACTTATACACTTAAAATTGGTTAACTGTATCGTGTATAAATTATGCCGCAAAGCAACCAACTGAAAGTTTTTAAGTTTCTTTATCATATTCTTTAATATTTAGTGACTTTGGTCTATGTTTGGTGTAAAGCATTTAAAAAAGGGTTGCATAGAAACAGAATTAAGATTTACATTTATTAGCTGATTCTAAAACTGTTTTATCTTTTCTGGGCTGCAGTTTATTTGTGCCAAGCTAAATATGCCAACTCAAGCTTTTGTCTTAATGATTAAATATGCATAAGCACCAAAATGCCCTACAGATACATATTGTCTGTACTCTGAAATAGTTTTAATAATGAAATGATAAAAACAAGAAAATGCAAAATTTAATCATATTCAGTTGTGAGTCCATATTCCCTATTTTAAAAGCATTTTTTATCTTCCAGTGACAGAATTAATAATAAATTCTTTTCATTTTTTTAAGTAAAGTCATGTCCACTGGCCAAAGGTATAAACTTATTTCTCTTTTTGACAAAGCTCATTTTTAGTGCTTAAAAAAACGTATATATATATATATATATATATATATATATATATATAGAACACATTTTCACATCCCAATTTTCAAGTGAATGCATGATTCAGAGAATACTGTGCTTTTAAATATTTTGTTGAAGAAAGTGTCTTCCTGACCCTCTTGGGATAATAGGTGGAAAGTGGCCAAGGGATTTCATATAACAAATTCTGCATAACTTTCCTATCTTTTAAGTGTTTTGGTTCTTCCCTTTACAGGTTACCTAGGAATTTCTACCTTTTCAACTTAGCACACGAGCATTGGGTTCATGTGTCAAGGAACTAGCTAAGAAAACAGTTGGGGCTATTTCCATTTTCTTGAGTTACAGATAGAATCCAGGCTTTCCTCCAAGTCTACCCTCACCCATGAAACTTCATGCAATTTAAAAACATGTCCCTTCTGCTGTGTCATAGTACCCTAGGAATCCATTTCTACATTTGCAAGGAAAAGTCTTGCAAATCTTTTGTTCCCTAGATGATGATTTGTTCTTACTTTTCCAGCATGGTATATGTCTAGGCATAGGTAATAAAGCAAGTGACACGCCATCATATCACCTGGCAAAGTATACTGCAGATAAGATAATGATGGGGCTTTAAAGAAAAGTAAGACCAACCTCATAAGAAAGAAGAAGCAACTTCTTGGGCAAGATAGTCTTAATATGCTTTGAGTATGTGAATCATCAAAATGCTTTGACATTTTCCAGGTTCCACTACTTGAAATCCCATTTCCCAAATGTCCTGACTTCCACATGAGAGACACAGCCAGTTTGTTCATTGAACCTACACAGTAATTTGCACACCCATAGGATCAGATCCTGGCAACCATAGCTGCAAGAGATATGGAATTATTTTAAGAAAGTTCCCTGGACCTTTGATGATGACTTGGGGAAAGAATTTAAAATCCCGAGCTTATTTATTTATTTTGCTCTCCAGCACAGTTAGTAATAGCCAGTAGGTTATTTACACCATATTCCTCTTTTTCACCATAAAATGGTCTACCTTAGCCTTAACCAAGCCTGCCAAATATTCCTTCAATACAGGCTGCATTCCAGAGAACCGCATTTAAGTAACTGTTTTGCCAAGTATAAGAGTTACCAATGTCTCATTGTCTGATGTTAAGGAAGTCATCACTGTGTAAAAAATAGCACTACAGGCCAAGGTGAACTTGCTTACCCCCAGAACAGAAACCAGTATTTAACTGCAGTTTGAACCTCTCCAGGAGTGGAGTTTTAAACCAATCAATATGGAATTTCTGTAGCACCAAGGAGGGCTCCCCATCCCCCAGATGAAGATGAGGTAATCTGCATAAGACAAATTATGTCTCAGGATTTTAAAAATTTTAATCATTGTACTGCAAAAAATGTTGCTTGTAACAAATCATGCTAAGATTTTCAGAAGTTCTTTCAGAACTACATATAGTCCTCTCTCAGGAAGTTCCAGCTCCAGACACTCACCATAAAGCTGCCAATATCAGGAAATCACTGTGGTTGCAAATTTGATAACCAAGAAACACCTGCTATGATCTGTAACAGCAGAATGAATGCTCAGAGCTCTGCTTCTTCTCACCCTCTACCTCACCTTTGCCTTCTAAATCACAGGTAAGTACATCCGATTGGCCAACCCTTGATTATATTCAGAACCCCACTAGCCAAATAGTCCAGGAAATGGAATTGTTAGATTTCCAGCCTCTGCACAATGAAGACACACTAGCACAGAGGTAAAAATGGAGCTGGGATGCAATCCACTATATTCATCAATGACAACAAATTTAAATATCTCTTTTATCTCCATGAATTATTTTTTTCTGTGGTGTTTTAACCCACTATCCAACCCACATGGATTATTTTCAGGCATCCAATGATCTACCACATTGCCCAACATATTCCTCCTTTTTGGTATTCCATTCCAGGTAAAGATGGAGGATGTATCATCTTATTGTAATTTCCACTATGCCTCATCTGTACATAATCTAACTCTAAGTTTAACGTATTACACAACATCTTTTTGTGGTATCAATGATTAAAATTTTTAGATAATGTCCCATTTAACACTGGATCACTATACTCCTTCAAATCAATAAGGTAAAAATGAGTGATTGTTTATGTTAAATGTTATTTTGTATATTTTATTTCTCTTCACATTGGTTGTTTCTCACCATGTAAGCCTAGGCTATTTGGAGTTTTGACTTCTGGCAGGCAAGTGCTATGTACATTTATGATATCGAATATAAAATATGAATGCTTAAATAATTTGAAGGAATACAAAAAATGGCAGCAAATACAGTTAAATTTCTCTGTGGCCCATTTTTAAAAATTGCTTATGTATTCGGTCTTTTTATTTCAACAGAATATCAAGTTCATTATTCTAAACCAGATTTTTTCTTTAAAGGACTAAATATTTTGAGTTGGGAAAGCTTTTATCAGTCTGTCTAAGGACTAACAGTGAAAAGAAGTATCATCCCCTGACCTAGCTGCTAACAAAATAACAGTCTTTATTGTGTACTTACTTGGCAAGAATGTATTCATTCAACATTGAAAGCAAGGTGGAAAAGCCAACATTTCACATAAACAGTCTGCTAATCTAACAAGCAAACTAGAAGCCCAAGATCTTGCTAGCTCCCTTACCACGCTATGCTGAACTTGATGTATTCTCGTAAAGGATAAGAATTTCTTTCCCTTCTAAATTGCTATAAAGGTACCATCTTGGCTCTCAGAATAAATAAAAATATATTTTAGAAATCAACTGACAGCAGTTTGTAGAAATGTCCCAGTAAGGAGGAGGAGAGTGATGGGTTGTAGAAAAGTAGCAGGGAAAAATCCAAATAGAGACCAGATTTACAGAACAGACACTGCCTGCCATATCCATCATGCTCTTGAAGGAGGACTTCAGCTGCCTCCATTTTGACCTCAAACTTTCTAGCTGGGTTATATCCTGCTCATGTCTTGGCTCAGGAGGAAGACACTGAGAGCAAAGCATTTCCTGACAGAATCAAAACCAGCCCCTCAGGCAAAAAATGCTGCCCTGAGCCGACAAGGTACAGCCCGTGATTGACTCCAAAACAGTGATCAATTTGATCATTGCCCACCCTCACAGACCCACCCTGGTCCTACATTTTCCTTATAAACCGGGAAGTATTTTTGGCATTTGGAGGCAGTTTTTGAGGCACTAGTCCACTGTCTTCCTGACAGTGGCCTTGCTGAAATAAATCCCTTTTTCACCACCACTTGTTTTTCTGTTTTTGGATTTTGTCAGTGGTGAGTGGCCAAACCTGGTCTGTTTGGGACCCCTGGAGCCAGGTGCTCTTGCTCCCCTGGGCCCCTGCTCTACTCCCAGCTAAATTCTACACTGTTAACTCTTCCAGTTAAAGGCACTTCCACCTTAGAAACATTCCCAGTGTTTGCTTTAGCCGGGGTGCTTTAGGATTCATAATCCATGGCTGTTTTTAAACTTTGAATTCCTGTGCCAATCTCACTGCCTACCCCTCCTCCATCCCACTCTAAATTCAGGCAAAGATATTTTTACAGATTCAACTTGTTCCTCTGTCCTTTCTCTTGCATGTCTTAATTTTCAAAAGGGACAAACATATTTTCATCCCTTAATCTTCTGGTTTGCATTTTCATCACATACTGTTTCTTTGAAACAGTTCCCAGGATCACCCTGACTCTACCTTGGAATTAGTTTGTTCAAGAAAGTAGTGGTGGGGCATGCCTGGGTGGCTGAGTTGATTAAGCCTCTGCCTTTGGCTCAGGTCATGATCCCAGGGTCCTGGGATCGAACCCTGCATCGGGCTCCCTGCTTGGCGGGGAGTCTTCTTCTCCCTCTGCTGCTCCCCCCGTTTGCGCTCACTGTCTGTCTCTGTGACAAATAAATAAAAATCTTAAAAAAAAAAAAAAGAAGAAAGTAGTGGTGGTAGTTGTGAGAGTAGAGAACTTAGTATGTGACAAGCACTGTTCTTAGTTCTTTTCATTTATTAACTGATTTATTCCTTTCAGCATCCCCATTTTACGGATGAAGAAAACAAGGCACAAAGAGTTTAAGTAACTCATCCAAGAGGACAGCACTAGGAAGTGGCAGAGTTGAAATTTCCATCCAAATGGGCTAACTCAAGGCCTTAGATTTTAGTATTATACTATTTGAGCAGAACAAAAAAGAGCTTGGTTTTCTTCAATCTTGCTGGCTATCGCCATGCTTTGTGCCCCAGAGGTTAGACTGGACCAATTCTTGTCAGTTCTATTTCATCAAACTTCATGTTCCACATTCCTCTTTTAAAGTCCTATGAAATATTAACCCCTCAAAAAGTAAAATATGATTTGCTGGGGATTTTTTTAAAGTCTCAAATAAAGCAGAAAGTTTTTTCTTCCTTCCTTTTTGTTTTGTTTTTACAATATGGTTTAGAGAAATAAAACATTAGTTTGACAACTTTTTGAGATGTAGAAAATTCTCCATTGCAATATTCCTCTTCTCATTAATACAATGTACTGACTCATAATCTGGTTAAGCAAGTAATGAAAGTCTGGGAAAGAGAGATTTTGAATGGAAGCAAGTGCACTTTCAGTACTTCCTCTTATGGATCACTATATAATTAAACCAAATCCCCTCATATTTGGAATAGTGTTCAGGTTCCAATAAAGTTAAATCATAGCACCATTCCACTTAGAAAAAATTACATTCTGATTACCACATAGCCTAAGAGTGGAGCTTTATTTTGTTCCGGGCTATGCATCTTCTGAGAAGGCAAGTCACCCTGTTCACATTTCTCTATTTTAAGCACCACTAGAATATTCCTTGAACTTGGGATGAGATGTTACAGGCTGCTTTTCAGTGATTCCTTAATGTTTTCTTCTGTATACTTCTTTAGTACATAGAAAATGCAATGTAAGAAACAGGGTTAGGGGTGTAGGATCTGGAATAAACACAAGTTAAACCTGTAGTGGACAGAAGTGATATGCTCTTCTCCACGGGCTGACTTTGCAAAGTGTTCCTGTTCCAGCCAGCAGGTGCCTACAGGTGTAGACTGGCAGGTGCCATCATTTGGTGAGGCATGGAGAGTCAGAGATATCAGAGTAATTGCCATGGAAGGATAAATTAGCTTAAGCACTACTTGTCAGCAGAGGTCTGTTGGAAAGCTTCCTTCCTCTCATTCTAGATCTAATGTACCAAATAAGTTTAGCTCCCCCTATGAAGAAAAAGGCTTAAAGGAATAGCAAAGCTCTATTTTCCAATTAGGAGAGAGGGGGAAAATAACTCAAAGCTTCTCTGTCAAGAGTTATATCTGTTCCAGTCCCTGTTGCTATTTCAGCATCAATGTTTCTAAGTCATTTTTTTCCATATTAACAAAAACAATCAAGTATTCCAAGGAAAAAATTTTTCATGGTCACCCTAGTTATGAGCTGGGTCTTTAAGCTAAAAGTTAGACCAATAACTTTTCTAGCTTGTATTGCAATAATAAGAAGTAAACTTCATAAAGCAAATGTCTGTTGATGAGGCGCTACTCATACACACATTTCCTGATGTGTCATAACTACAAAACTTCGAGAAAGTAATTTTTCTTTTATAGTAGAAATGTATACAAAACCCAACATTGCCCCAAGCTGCAAATCAATAATATTACCAGGCCACTGCATGTTACATAATTTAGACAAGCTCTTGCTCATTTGGAATAGGATTTGAATGGAATAGGATTTGAATACATGCTTCTGATTCTAAAGATTGCAGGTTTTCATTCATACTTATCACACCACACTCCTCAGATTCTGATACAGTCCTGATTTCAAATAACTATTACTTCAATAAAGGCACTCTATTAATTGTGGACGTATATGTGTTTTATTATGATATAGGGAAAAATTTCCTGGATTGTAAAATATCATAAAAATTCATTGTAAGAATATATGTCTTGATGTTAATGGAAAGTCAGGCATTTTTAATTATATCACTCTGTCATGAGAGAAGGTTAATGTTTGTTAGGGCGAAAACTATTTAACAAATACTGTACACATATTCTTTCATTAGCACTCAAAACAACCTTGTGGATTAGACAATAGTAACCCAATTTAAGATAAAAATCATGGCATTTTAAAAGTTACCCAATCGTGGAACAACTATGTGGTAAATAAGCAGAGCGGTGGGAACTGAACGGGCCTGCAAACTGCCCTGTTTTGTGCTTTCTGCTCTACTGTGCTGCCTCAAGTGGAATATCCCCTTTCCCCCAAACTTAACTTTTCTTCAAAACATTTCTGATCCTCATCATACCATCTTTATAAGTATATTGAGTGTAAAGCTCCCATCTAGTATTCTTTTTCAAATTTCCATTTCTCTTACTTTTTAGTTCTATATTTGATGCTCCATTAACCACTTTAAGACTGAATATGGTTATTAATAATCTCCTTGGTTTCACTCCCATATGGAGATATCACAAGTAAGTTACCTAAGCAAATGGTGATGGAAAGTAAAAGTATACATCACTAATGAAGCTACGAGGGCTTTTTGAATCACAAAGGGAATAAGATGAGTTCTGGGCTGAAAGCATAAGCCATTGCTTTCTGATAAAAATCAGTTAAAAGTTATAGTCACTTCACACAGATGAACATTTTTGTTCCCTAGACCTACTTAATCACCAATAATTACTAATATGTGTCTCCTCTTTTTGAAAATATGACTATTTTCCACTAAACTCATTTTAACTATCTCTTCTTTCCTTTCATCAAACCAGCTAATGGTATGCTTCAAAGTATGAGGATGCTGAGATAAAGCAAGATGTTGAACAATAAAACAAAATTATGATCTGTTTATCCTTTCTCTTTTTAAGAATGCAGTGGCCATGCTTCAATAATATTTGAGAGTGAAGCCATCATTATTTTATTACTATGTTACAAGTAAATCACATGGCAGGAACAGCCTGCACCTGTATTCCAAAACCTGTTGTATTTGCAAAACTTAATGTCTATAGAATCCTCAATGGCAGTGTATGATAGAGCTATTAATCAAAAATGTACAAGTTTTCATAAATGAAGACGGCAGCAAAGCAGGAGGATCCTAGGATCGCCTCATCCCATGAACATAAATAGATAACTGTCAAATCATCCTAAATATCCCAGAAATTGATCTGAATGCTGACAGAACAAACTCCACTAAACCACATCAGAGAAGAGGCCACATCAAAGAAGGTAGGAAGTGTAGAGATGTGGTTTAGGGGAGAAACAGATCACAGCTTCTATAGAAGGGAGGTAGCCATTGTCACTGAGAAGGGGGAAAGAGGAGATGATAGATAGATAGATGATAGATAGATAGATAGATAGATAGATAGATAGATAGATAGAGTGCACAGGGAAACACACAAGGAGAATGTTTCCCCAAAGTCACTGGCTTAGAAAATGAGAGGGGTGAATATTTTGAGCCAATATCTTGCAGCCAGCAGGGCTTAAAGCCTGGAGTTTTAAAGGTCAGTGGGCATGGCTGGGATAGAGCCCAGAAGGCACTGTGCTGCTTCTAGAGTAAAGGCAGGCAAACAACACAGGGGCAAAGAGGAGATGATAGATAGATAGATAGATAGATAGATAGATAGAGTGCACAGGGAAAACACACAAGGAGAATGTAAAGGGGGAAAGAGGAGATGATAGATAGATAGATGATAGATAGATAGATAGATAGATAGATAGATAGATAGATAGAGTGCACAGGGAAACACACAAGGAGAATGTTTCCCCAAAGTCACTGGCTTAGAAAATGAGAGGGGTGAATATTTTGAGCCAATATCTTGCAGCCAGCAGGGCTTAAAGCCTGGAGTTTTAAAGGTCAGTGGGCATGGCTGGGATAGAGCCCAGAAGGCACTGTGCTGCTTCTAGAGTAAAGGCAGGCAAACAACACAGGGGCAGTGCCAACATTGACTGCCTAACTTACTTACACCAAGCCCCACTGGGGCTTGCCTTTTTCAGTCCTGCTTGCCTCAGTCCCCGTGCAGTGGGTCCATCCCCCAGAAGATGAGCACAAATCCCTGCCCACATGACATCTCCCAAACAGAGAGTTTTGCAGGGCCTCAGTTCTAGTGGAAATGGTGACAGTTCTCATTTCACAAGCAGATCAGAGCACATCTAGCTAAATCCTGCCATAATCAGGCTAAGGAACAAACATGACCACAGCAGCCCAGGAGAGTCTCTGAAGATGACTGGCCTGAAGGATAGAGAAACCAGAAGACAAAAGCAGAGTATGTGCAGTGCATACCAGAGACACTCCCTGAAGCTCCAGGCCCTGGACACTATATGACCTCTTTTTCATAAGTCCATTACTTTCAGGAGCAGGAGATAAAACTGGCTTCTCTAACACAGAGAAGGTGGCAAAGACTTAGACAAAATGCAAAGACAGAGGAATTTATCCCAAATGAAAGAACAAGGTAAAGCCACAGCCAGATATCTAAGCAAAATAGATATAAGTTACATGCCTGATGGACAATTTAAAGCAACAATCATAAGGACACTCACTGGACTTGGGAAAAGAATAGAAGACATCAGTGAGACTCTTACCATGGAGATAAAGTTACAAAAGAATCAATCAGAGATGAAGAGTGCAATAAGTGAGATTAGAAACAGGCTTGATGCAATGGACATCAGGCTGGAAGAAGCAGAGGAATGAATTAATGACATAGAAGACAAAGTAATGGAAAGCAATGAAGCTGAATAAAAGAAAGAAGAATTATGTAAAATGAGAATAGACTTAGGGAACTTGGTGACTCCATCAAACATAATAATATTCATATTCATATTATAGAAGTCCCAGGAGAAGAATTTTCTCTCCTTTTCTGGAGGCAGAAAATTTATTTGAAGGATTAATAGCTGAAAACTTTCCCAACCTGGGGAAGGAAACAGACATCTGGATCCAGGAAGTACAGATAACTCCCATTAAATTCAACAAAAGCAGGCGAACACCAAGACAGATTATAATTAAACTGGCAAAATATAGTGATAAAGAAAAACTCTTAAATGCAGCCAGACGAAAGAAGTCCTTACCTTACAAGGAAAAACCAATAAGGCTAGCTGGATATTTCTCAACAGAAACTTAGCAAGCCAGAAGAAAGGAGCATAATATATTCAAAGTGCAGAATGGGAAAAATCTGCAGCCAAGAATACTTATCCAGCAAAGCTATCACTCAGAATAGAGATAAAGAGTTTCCTAAACAAAAATTAAAGGAGTTCATGACCACTAAACCAGCCCTGCAGGAAATACTAAAGAGTTCTGTTTAACTGGAAAGGAAAACCAAAAGTGAGAGTATAAAGGCAGAAAACACAAACAATAAAAATGAATATTTCTGTAAAAATCAGTCAAGAAACTCAAACACAAAAAAAGGGTAGGAAATATGATAACATATACCTAAAATGTGGAGAGGGGAGGAGAAAAGAATGGGTTCAAATAGAATGACAGTCAACTTAATATAGACTGCTATTTGAAGAAGAGATTGTATACAAACCTAATGGTACCCATGTATCAAAAGCCACTAACAAACATGAAAAGAATAAAAAGAAAGAAATCCAAATTATTACAAAGAAAAATCAGCAAAACATGAAAGAGAGAAAGAAAGGATCAGAGAAAACCTTCAGAAACAACCACAAAACAGGTAATAAAGTGACAATAAATATATATCAATTACTTTGAATATAAATGAACTAAATGCTCCAAAAGACAAAGGGTATCAGAGTAAATAAAAAGACAGGACCCATCTATACGCTGCCTACAAGAGATTCATTTTAGACCTAAAGACACCTTCAGATTGAAAGTGAGGGGATGGAGAAATGTCTATCATGCAAATGGATGTCAAAAGAAAGCCAGAGTAGCAATACTTATATGGGACAAACTTGGCTTCAAAATGAACACTGCAACAAGAGACAAAGAATGGCCCTATATCATAATAAAGAGGACAGCACAACAAGAAAATCTAACAATTGTAATTATTTATGCACCCAACATGGGCGCACCCAAATATATAAAACAATAACAAACATAAGGGAACTAATTGATAATAATACATTAATAGTAGGGGACTTTAACACTGTACTTACATCAGTGGACAGATTATCTAAACAGAAAACCGACAAGGAAACAATAGCTTTGGATGGCACCCTGGACCAGATGGACTTAACAGATATATTCAGAATATTCCTTTCTAAAGTAGCAGAGGGGCACCTGGGTGGCTCAGTCGGTTAAACGTTTGCCTTCGGCTCGGGTCATGATCCCAGGGTCCTGGGATTGAGCCTGCATCAGGCTCCTTGCTTAGCGGGAAGCCTGCTTCTCCCTCTCCCACTCCCGCTGCTTGTGTTCCCTCTCTCATTGTCTCTCTCTCTCTGTCAAATAAATAAATTTAAAAACATTTAAAAAAAATAAAGTAGCAGAATACCCATTCTTTTCAAGTGCACATGGAACGGTCTCCAGAATAAATCACATATTAACCCACAAAATAGGCTTCAACAAATATAAAAAGACTGAAATCATACTATGCACCTTTTCTGATCACAATGCTTTGAAAGTCAGCCATAAGAAAAAAATTTGGAATGACCACAAATACATGGAGGTTAAACAACATGCTACTGAACAATGAATGGGTCAACCAGGAAATCGAAGAAATAGAAAAAAAATACATGGAAAAAAATGAAAATGAAAATACAATGGTCCAAAACCTTTGGGATACAGCAAAAGCTGTCCTAAGAGGGAAGTATATAGCAATACTGGCCTACCTCAAGAAATAAGGAATATCTCAAATAAACCACCTAATCTTAAAGGAGTTACAACAAGAACAACAAACAAAGCCTAAAGTCAGCAGAAGGAAAGAAATAATAAAAATTAGAAGGGAAATAAATGATATATAAACTAAAAAAAAAAAAAAAGATTGACAAAACCAGGAGCTGTTTCTTAGAAAAAAAGATTGATAAACCTCTAGCCAGACTTATTAAAAAGAAAAGAGAAAGGACCCAAATAAATAAAATCACAAATGAGAGAGACGAAAGAAGAACTAACACCACAGAAATACAATCATAAAAGAATATTATGAAAAACTATATGCCAACAAATTGGACAACATAGAAGAAATGGATAAATTCCTAGAAACATATAAATTACCAAAACTGAAACAGGTAGTAATAGAAAACTTGAAAAGACTGATTGCCAGCAAAGAAATAGAATCAGTAATCAAAAACCTCCCAACAAACAAAAGTCCAGGACCAGAGGATTCACAGTTGAATTCTACCAAACATTAAAAGAAGAGTTTATTTTCAAACTATCTCCCCCCACAAA